>NW_028125196.1:0-156355 GCF_965194825.1 Balaenoptera physalus
TTCCAAAAGCCTGCGGCGTTCCACCAGAAAGTGTGCTCTAGTTGCACTTGGACCACAAGCCGACTTTCGCCTAGAGGTTGGTTGACTTCAGCTAGGAGCTGGTAGAAGGAATTGTAAGCAAAGAGCTTTCCTCAGTACAGCTCGGACTACTGTAAGCAGGCCGACTTGCATGGCATGCTGCACCTACTACAACCGTGTTCCTGAGGCTGTTGGTGAGCTGAGGAAATCGAGCTCCCCGAGGGAGCGTGCATCATGCTGCCCTTCAGTCGGCACAGACACGGGTACTCCGAAGGGCCTACGTGTCTGAATGTTGATCTTCAACTCAGGGGAGCCTGGGGGTTACTCAGGGTCTTTGTACGGAAACGGGTGCAGAGGCAAGGGAGCAGGAGTCCTGAGAAGATTAGTACCGTTAAACCAATGCAGAAGTGCGACTAAGGCCTCATGGAAGCTGCGCACGCCTACGCTGCTGCATGGCATATCAGGGCCCTCCTTCGAAGCTAGGCCTCACTTTGAGATTCCCTTTAGCTATAGAACAGAACAGGATGAGCTCGGACCGAGAAACTGGGATACCCTGTTTCTTCGTGAAACCTGTTTTTCCCTCTCACAGCCATGCCTGCCCGTGAGTATAAGGCTGACAACCACAGGGTTTTTAAGGGAGCTTCAAGACGCGTAAGAGGAGCTTTCAAGGTGGCAAAACAAGGCCAGTCCCATCAGGCACCATCTCCAGGCTGACACGCAGCATAAGTGTCTCTGGCTTCTGGCAGGTCAAAAGAGACCTAGCTACCTCCCTGGCTCTCCCCTGATTCAGCTTTTCTACACAGGGTGCTCTGTGTGTAGTGAACTGCCTAGACGAAAGAGTGCCCTAGGTCTCCTAGGGTCCTGTGCCTCTCCCAAAAGCCTGAAGTGTTCCACAGAAAACTGTGCTGAAGTGGAAGTTGCAATGCAAGCTGCCTTTAACCTTGAGATACGGTGACTTCAGGTATGAGGTCCTAGAAGGACTTGTAAGCAGAGAGTTTTTCTCAGTACAGCTCAGACTAGGGGAATGAGGACGACTTCCATGGTATGCTGCATTTTCTAGAATCGTGTTCATGAAACCTTTCTGTAGCTGGGGATACCTAGCTCCCCGAATGAAGCGTGCAGCGTGTTACCCTTCACTCCGCCTAACCAGGGGCACCCTGACAGGCCTACGCATCTGAGTGTGGCCCAGCAAGCCCAGGGAAGCCTTGGAGTACTCAGTGTCCTTGTACGGAACGAGTGCTGCCGCGAGGGGTCTAGGAGTCCTGAATACCTTACTAGCGTTCAACTAAAGCAAGAGAGCGACTAAGGCCTCATGGAAGCTGTTGCACGCCTACTCCGCTACATGGCATATCAGGGCCCTCTTTCGAAGCGAGGGCACACTTTGAGTTTCCCTTTAGCTATAAAACAAGACAGGATTAGCTCTGACTCAGAAACTGAAATACCTGTCTCTTCGTGTAACCTCTTTTTCCCTCTCACAGCCATGCCTGCCGTGAGTATAAGCCTGACAACCACAGTGTTTTTATGGGAGCTTCAAGGCGCATAAGAGGAGCTTTCAAGGTGGGAAAACAAGGCCAGTCCCATCAGGCACCATCTCCAGGTTGACACGCAGCGTAAGTGTCTCTGGCTTCTGGCAGGTCAAAAGAGACCTAGCTACCTCCCTGGCTCTTCCCTGATTCAACTTTTCTACATAAGGTGCTCTGCGTGGAGCAAACTGCTTAGATGAAAGACTGCCCTAGGACTCCTAGGGTCCTGTGCCTCTCCCAAAAGCCTGAAGTGTTCCACAGAAAACTGTGCTGAAGTGGAAGTTGCAATGCAAGCTGCCTTTAACCTTGAGATACGGTGACTTCAGGTATGAGGTCCTAGAAGGACTTGTAAGCAGAGAGTTTTTCTCAGTACAGCTCAGACTAGGGGAATGAGGACGACTTCCATGGTATGCTGCATTTTCTAGAATCGTGTTCATGAAACCTTTCTGTAGCTGGGGATACCTAGCTCCCCGAATGAAGCGTGCAGCGTGTTACCCTTCACTCCGCCTACCCAGGGGCACCCTGACAGGCCTACGCATCTGAGTGTGGCCCTGCAAGCCCAGGGAAGCCTTGGAGTACTCAGTGTCCTTGTACGGAACGAGTGCTGCCGCGAGGGGTCTAGGAGTCCTGAATACCTTACTAGCGTTCAACTAAAGCAAGAGAGCGACTAAGGCCTCATGGAAGCTGTTGCACGCCTACTCCGCTACATGGCATATCAGGGCCCTCCTTCGAAGCGAGGGCACACTTTGAGTTTCCCTTTAGCTATAAAACAAGACAGGATTAGCTCTGACTCAGAAACTGAAATACACTGTCTCTTCGTGTAACCTCTTTTTCCCTCTCACAGCCATGCCTGCCGTGAGTATAAGCCTGACAACCACAGTGTTTTTAAGGGAGCTTCAAGGCGCATAAGAGGAGCTTTCAAGGTGGGAAAACAAGGCCAGTCCCATCAGGCACCATCTCCAGGTTGACACGCAGCGTAAGTGTCTCTGGCTTCTGGCAGGTCAAAAGAGACCTAGCTACCTCCCTGGCTCTTCCCTGATTCAACTTTTCTACATAAGGTGCTCTGCGTGGAGCGAACTGCTTAGATGAAAGACTGCCCTAGGACTCCTAGGGTCCTGTGCCTCTCCCAAAAGCCTGAAGTGTTACACACAAAACTGTGCTGTAGTGGAAGTTGCAATGCAAGCTGCCTTTTCTCCTTGAGATACGGTGACTTCAGGTATGAGGTCCTAGAAGGACTTGTAAGCAGAGAGTTTTTCTCAGTACCGCTCAGAGTAGTGCAACGAGGACGAATTTCATGGTATGCTGGACTTGCTAGGACCGTGTTCATGAAGCCGTTGGTGAGCTGGGGATATCGAGCTCGCCCAAGGAAGAGTGCAGCGTGTGACTCTTCCCTCGACCTACGCAGGGCCACCCTGAATGGCCTACGGGTCTGAGTGTGGCCCAGCAAGCCCAGGGGAGCCTGGGGGTACTCAGAGTCCCTGTACGGAAACGAGTGCTGCCGCGAGGGGTCTACGAGTCCTGAAAAGCTTACTAGCGTTCACCTAAAGCAGAAGAGCGACTAAGGCCTCATGGAAGCTGCTGCACGCCTACTCCGCTGCATGGCATATCAGGGCCCTCCTTCGAAGCTAGGCCTCACTTTGAGTTTCCCTTTAGCTAGAGAACAGGACAGGATGAGCTCTGAATCAGAAACTGGAATACGTGTTTCTTCGTGAAACCTCTTTTTCCCTCTCACAGCCATGCCTGTCGTGAGTATAAGCCCGACACCAACAGTGTTTTTCAGTGAGCTTCTAGGCGCATAAAGGGAGCTTTCATGATGGGACAGCAAGGCTAGCCCCATCACGTCCTGTTTCCAGATTGACACACAACATAAGTAGCTGTGCTTTCTAAGAGGTCAAAAGAGACCTAGCTACCTACTTGGCTCTTCCCAGAATCAATTTTTCTGCACAGGGTGTTGTACGTGTAGTGCAGTGCCTAGACAATAGACTGCCCTAGGTCTCTAAGAGCCCTGTGTATGTCCCAAAGCCTGAAGTGTTACAAAGAACACTGTGCTTTAGTGGAAGTTGGAATGCAAGCCGTCTTTCTCCTTGAGCTACGGTGACTTCAGGTATGAGGTCCTCGAAGGACTTCAAAGCAGAGAATTTTACTCAGTACAGCTGAGAATCGAGTGATGAGGCAGACTTCCATGGTTTGCTGGCCTTGCTAGACCGTGTCCCTGAGGCTGATGGTGAGCTGAGGAAATCTAGCTTTCCCAAGAAAGAGTGCAGTTTGTTATCTTTCACTCAGCCTAAAAAGGGGCACACTGAAGGGCCTACGGGTCTGAGTGTGGCCCAGCAAGCCTGGGGAGTCTTGGGGTACTCAGAGTTCTTGTACGGAAATGGGTACTGACATGAGCGGGCCTGGAGTCCTGAGAAGATTAGTACCTTTAAACTAATGCAGAACTGCGACTAAGGCCTCAAGGAAAATGCTGCACAACTACCCTAGTGGAGGGCAAATCAGAGCCCTAGGTCGAGGGTAGGGCGCACGTTGAGATTCCCCTTCGCTCTAGTGCAGGGCAGGATATGCTCCCCACCAGGGCCTGGAAGCACCCTCTTTCTTTCGAGAAAACTCATTTTCTTCCAGAGCCATGCCTGGCGTGAGGACAAGTCCGACAATCACAGTGTTTTTCAGGTAGCCTCAAGGCCGCATGAATGGAGCTTTCAAGAAGGGAAAACAAGGCTTGTCTCCTAAGGCCTCCATTTCCAGGTTGACACGCAGAAGAAGCATCTGTGGTTTCTAACAGGTCAAAAGAGACCTAGCTCCTCACTGGGTTCTTGGAGAATCAACTTTTCTATGCAGGGTGTTCTGCGTGTAGTGAACTGCCTCAATGAAAGAATTCCCTAGGTGTCCTGGGCTCCTGGGCATCTTCCAAAAGCCTGCGGCGTTCCACCAGAAAGTGTGCTCTAGTTGCACTTGGACCACAAGCCGACTTTCGCCTAGAGGTTGGTTGACTTCAGCTAGGAGCTGGTAGAAGGAATTGTAAGCAAAGAGCTTTCCTCAGTACAGCTCGGACTACTGTAAGCAGGCCGACTTGCATGGCATGCTGCACCTACTACAACCGTGTTCCTGAGGCTGTTGGTGAGCTGAGGAAATCGAGCTCCCCGAGGGAGCGTGCATCATGCTGCCCTTCAGTCGGCACAGACACGGGTACTCCGAAGGGCCTACGTGTCTGAATGTTGATCTTCAACTCAGGGGAGCCTGGGGGTTACTCAGGGTCTTTGTACGGAAACGGGTGCAGAGGCAAGGGAGCAGGAGTCCTGAGAAGATTAGTACCGTTAAACCAATGCAGAAGTGCGACTAAGGCCTCATGGAAGCTGCGCACGCCTACGCTGCTGCATGGCATATCAGGGCCCTCCTTCGAAGCTAGGCCTCACTTTGAGATTCCCTTTAGCTATAGAACAGAACAGGATGAGCTCGGACCGAGAAACTGGGATACCCTGTTTCTTCGTGAAACCTGTTTTTCCCTCTCACAGCCATGCCTGCCCGTGAGTATAAGGCTGACAACCACAGGGTTTTTAAGGGAGCTTCAAGACGCGTAAGAGGAGCTTTCAAGGTGGCAAAACAAGGCCAGTCCCATCAGGCACCATCTCCAGGCTGACACGCAGCATTAGTGTCTCTGGCTTCTGGCAGGTCAAAAGAGACCTAGCTACCTCCCTGGCTCTCCCCTGATTCAGCTTTTCTACACAGGGTGCTCTGTGTGTAGTGAACTGCCTAGACGAAAGAGTGCCCTAGGTCTCCTAGGGTCCTGTGCCTCTCCCAAAAGCCTGAAGTGTTCCACAGAAAACTGTGCTGAAGTGGAAGTTGCAATGCAAGCTGCCTTTAACCTTGAGATACGGTGACTTCAGGTATGAGGTCCTAGAAGGACTTGTAAGCAGAGAGTTTTTCTCAGTACAGCTCAGACTAGGGGAATGAGGACGACTTCCATGGTATGCTGCATTTTCTAGAATCGTGTTCATGAAACCTTTCTGTAGCTGGGGATACCTAGCTCCCCGAATGAAGCGTGCAGCGTGTTACCCTTCACTCCGCCTACCCAGGGGCACCCTGACAGGCCTACGCATCTGAGTGTGGCCCAGCAAGCCCAGGGAAGCCTTGGAGTACTCAGTGTCCTTGTACGGAACGAGTGCTGCCGCGAGGGGTCTAGGAGTCCTGAATACCTTACTAGCGTTCAACTAAAGCAAGAGAGCGACTAAGGCCTCATGGAAGCTGTTGCACGCCTACTCCGCTACATGGCATATCAGGGCCCTCCTTCGAAGCGAGGGCACACTTTGAGTTTCCCTTTAGCTATAAAACAAGACAGGATTAGCTCTGACTCAGAAACTGAAATACCCTGTCTCTTCGTGTAACCTCTTTTTCCCTCTCACAGCCATGCCTGCCGTGAGTATAAGCCTGACAACCACAGTGTTTTTAAGGGAGCTTCAAGGCGCATAAGAGGAGCTTTCAAGGTGGGAAAACAAGGCCAGTCCCATCAGGCACCATCTCCAGGTTGACACGCAGCGTAAGTGTCTCTGGCTTCTGGCAGGTCAAAAGAGACCTAGCTACCTCCCTGGCTCTTCCCTGATTCAACTTTTCTACATAAGGTGCTCTGCGTGGAGCGAACTGCTTAGATGAAAGACTGCCCTAGGACTCCTAGGGTCCTGTGCCTCTCCCAAAAGCCTGAAGTGTTACACACAAAACTGTGCTGTAGTGGAAGTTGCAATGCAAGCTGCCTTTTCTCCTTGAGATACGGTGACTTCAGGTATGAGGTCCTAGAAGGACTTGTAAGCAGAGAGTTTTTCTCAGTACCGCTCAGAGTAGGGCAACGAGGACGAATTTCATGGTATGCTGGACTTGCTAGGACCGTGTTCATGAAGCCGTTGGTGAGCTGGGGATATCTGGCTCGCCCAAGGAAGAGTGCAGCGTGTGACTCTTCCCTCGACCTACGCAGGGCCACCCTGAATGGCCTACGGGTCTGAGTGTGGCCCAGCAAGCCCAGGGGAGCCTGGGGGTACTCAGGGTCCCTGTACGGAAACGAGTGCTGCCGCGAGGGGTCTACGAGTCCTGAAAAGCTTACTAGCGTTCACCTAAAGCAGAAGAGCGACTAAGGCCTCATGGAAGCTGCTGCACGCCTACTCCGCTGCATGGCATATCAGGGCCCTCCTTCGAAGCTAGGCCTCACTTTGAGTTTCCCTTTAGCTAGAGAACAGGACAGGATGAGCTCTGAATCAGAAACTGGAATACGTGTTTCTTCGTGAAACCTCTTTTTCCCTCTCACAGCCATGCCTGTCGTGAGTATAAGCCCGACACCAACAGTGTTTTTCAGTGAGCTTCTAGGCGCATAAAGGGAGCTTTCATGATGGGACAGCAAGGCTAGCCCCATCACGTCCTGTTTCCAGATTGACACACAACATAAGTAGCTGTGCTTTCTAAGAGGTCAAAAGAGACCTAGCTACCTACTTGGCTCTTCCCAGAATCAATTTTTCTGCACAGGGTGTTGTACGTGTAGTGCAGTGCCTAGACAATAGACTGCCCTAGGTCTCTAAGAGCCCTGTGTATGTCCCAAAGCCTGAAGTGTTACAAAGAACACTGTGCTTTAGTGGAAGTTGGAATGCAAGCCGTCTTTCTCCTTGAGCTACGGTGACTTCAGGTATGAGGTCCTCGAAGGACTTCAAAGCAGAGAATTTTACTCAGTACAGCTGAGAATCGAGTGATGAGGCAGACTTCCATGGTTTGCTGGCCTTGCTAGACCGTGTCCCTGAGGCTGATGGTGAGCTGAGGAAATCTAGCTTTCCCAAGAAAGAGTGCAGTTTGTTATCTTTCACTCGGCCTAAAAAGGGGCACACTGAAGGGCCTACGGGTCTGAGTGTGGCCCAGCAAGCCTGGGGAGTCTTGGGGTACTCAGAGTTCTTGTACGGAAATGGGTACTGACATGAGCGGGCCTGGAGTCCTGAGAAGATTAGTACCTTTAAACTAATGCAGAACTGCGACTAAGGCCTCAAGGAAAATGCTGCACAACTACCCTAGTGGAGGGCAAATCAGAGCCCTAGGTCGAGGGTAGGGCGCACGTTGAGATTCCCCTTCGCTCTAGTGCAGGGCAGGATATGCTCCCCACCAGGGCCTGGAAGCACCCTCTTTCTTTCGAGAAAACTCATTTTCTTCCAGAGCCATGCCTGGCGTGAGGACAAGTCCGACAATCACAGTGTTTTTCAGGTAGCCTCAAGGCCGCATGAATGGAGCTTTCAAGAAGGGAAAACAAGGCTTGTCTCCTAAGGCCTCCATTTCCAGGTTGACACGCAGAAGAAGCATCTGTGGTTTCTAACAGGTCAAAAGAGACCTAGCTCCTCACTGGGTTCTTGGAGAATCAACTTTTCTATGCAGGGTGTTCTGCGTGTAGTGAACTGCCTCAATGAAAGAATTCCCTAGGTGTCCTGGGCTCCTGGGCATCTTCCAAAAGCCTGCGGCGTTCCACCAGAAAGTGTGCTCTAGTTGCACTTGGACCACAAGCCGACTTTCGCCTAGAGGTTGGTTGACTTCAGCTAGGAGCTGGTAGAAGGAATTGTAAGCAAAGAGCTTTCCTCAGTACAGCTCGGACTACTGTAAGCAGGCCGACTTGCATGGCATGCTGCACCTACTACAACCGTGTTCCTGAGGCTGTTGGTGAGCTGAGGAAATCGAGCTCCCCGAGGGAGCGTGCATCATGCTGCCCTTCAGTCGGCACAGACACGGGTACTCCGAAGGGCCTACGTGTCTGAATGTTGATCTTCAACTCAGGGGAGCCTGGGGGTTACTCAGGGTCTTTGTACGGAAACGGGTGCAGAGGCAAGGGAGCAGGAGTCCTGGGAAGATTAGTACCGTTAAACCAATGCAGAAGTGCGACTAAGGCCTCATGGAAGCTGCGCACGCCTACGCTGCTGCATGGCATATCAGGGCCCTCCTTCGAAGCTAGGCCTCACTTTGAGATTCCCTTTAGCTATAGAACAGAACAGGATGAGCTCGGACCGAGAAACTGGGATACCCTGTTTCTTCGTGAAACCTGTTTTTCCCTCTCACAGCCATGCCTGCCCGTGAGTATAAGGCTGACAACCACAGGGTTTTTAAGGGAGCTTCAAGACGCGTAAGAGGAGCTTTCAAGGTGGCAAAACAAGGCCAGTCCCATCAGGCACCATCTCCAGGCTGACACGCAGCATTAGTGTCTCTGGCTTCTGGCAGGTCAAAAGAGACCTAGCTACCTCCCTGGCTCTCCCCTGATTCAGCTTTTCTACACAGGGTGCTCTGTGTGTAGTGAACTGCCTAGACGAAAGAGTGCCCTAGGTCTCCTAGGGTCCTGTGCCTCTCCCAAAAGCCTGAAGTGTTCCACAGAAAACTGTGCTGAAGTGGAAGTTGCAATGCAAGCTGCCTTTAACCTTGAGATACGGTGACTTCAGGTATGAGGTCCTAGAAGGACTTGTAAGCAGAGAGTTTTTCTCAGTACAGCTCAGACTAGGGGAATGAGGACGACTTCCATGGTATGCTGCATTTTCTAGAATCGTGTTCATGAAACCTTTCTGTAGCTGGGGATACCTAGCTCCCCGAATGAAGCGTGCAGCGTGTTACCCTTCACTCCGCCTACCCAGGGGCACCCTGACAGGCCTACGCATCTGAGTGTGGCCCAGCAAGCCCAGGGAAGCCTTGGAGTACTCAGTGTCCTTGTACGGAACGAGTGCTGCCGCGAGGGGTCTAGGAGTCCTGAATACCTTACTAGCGTTCAACTAAAGCAAGAGAGCGACTAAGGCCTCATGGAAGCTGTTGCACGCCTACTCCGCTACATGGCATATCAGGGCCCTCCTTCGAAGCGAGGGCACACTTTGAGTTTCCCTTTAGCTATAAAACAAGACAGGATTAGCTCTGACTCAGAAACTGAAATACCCTGTCTCTTCGTGTAACCTCTTTTTCCCTCTCACAGCCATGCCTGCCGTGAGTATAAGCCTGACAACCACAGTGTTTTTAAGGGAGCTTCAAGGCGCATAAGAGGAGCTTTCAAGGTGGGAAAACAAGGCCAGTCCCATCAGGCACCATCTCCAGGTTGACACGCAGCGTAAGTGTCTCTGGCTTCTGGCAGGTCAAAAGAGACCTAGCTACCTCCCTGGCTCTTCCCTGATTCAACTTTTCTACATAAGGTGCTCTGCGTGGAGCGAACTGCTTAGATGAAAGACTGCCCTAGGACTCCTAGGGTCCTGTGCCTCTCCCAAAAGCCTGAAGTGTTACACACAAAACTGTGCTGTAGTGGAAGTTGCAATGCAAGCTGCCTTTTCTCCTTGAGATACGGTGACTTCAGGTATGAGGTCCTAGAAGGACTTGTAAGCAGAGAGTTTTTCTCAGTACCGCTCAGAGTAGGGCAACGAGGACGAATTTCATGGTATGCTGGACTTGCTAGGACCGTGTTCATGAAGCCGTTGGTGAGCTGGGGATATCTGGCTCGCCCAAGGAAGAGTGCAGCGTGTGACTCTTCCCTCGACCTACGCAGGGCCACCCTGAATGGCCTACGGGTCTGAGTGTGGCCCAGCAAGCCCAGGGGAGCCTGGGGGTACTCAGGGTCCCTGTACGGAAACGAGTGCTGCCGCGAGGGGTCTACGAGTCCTGAAAAGCTTACTAGCGTTCACCTAAAGCAGAAGAGCGACTAAGGCCTCATGGAAGCTGCTGCACGCCTACTCCGCTGCATGGCATATCAGGGCCCTCCTTCGAAGCTAGGCCTCACTTTGAGTTTCCCTTTAGCTAGAGAACAGGACAGGATGAGCTCTGAATCAGAAACTGGAATACGTGTTTCTTCGTGAAACCTCTTTTTCCCTCTCACAGCCATGCCTGTCGTGAGTATAAGCCCGACACCAACAGTGTTTTTCAGTGAGCTTCTAGGCGCATAAAGGGAGCTTTCATGATGGGACAGCAAGGCTAGCCCCATCACGTCCTGTTTCCAGATTGACACACAACATAAGTAGCTGTGCTTTCTAAGAGGTCAAAAGAGACCTAGCTACCTACTTGGCTCTTCCCAGAATCAATTTTTCTGCACAGGGTGTTGTACGTGTAGTGCAGTGCCTAGACAATAGACTGCCCTAGGTCTCTAAGAGCCCTGTGTATGTCCCAAAGCCTGAAGTGTTACAAAGAACACTGTGCTTTAGTGGAAGTTGGAATGCAAGCCGTCTTTCTCCTTGAGCTACGGTGACTTCAGGTATGAGGTCCTCGAAGGACTTCAAAGCAGAGAATTTTACTCAGTACAGCTGAGAATCGAGTGATGAGGCAGACTTCCATGGTTTGCTGGCCTTGCTAGACCGTGTCCCTGAGGCTGATGGTGAGCTGAGGAAATCTAGCTTTCCCAAGAAAGAGTGCAGTTTGTTATCTTTCACTCGGCCTAAAAAGGGGCACACTGAAGGGCCTACGGGTCTGAGTGTGGCCCAGCAAGCCTGGGGAGTCTTGGGGTACTCAGAGTTCTTGTACGGAAATGGGTACTGACATGAGCGGGCCTGGAGTCCTGAGAAGATTAGTACCTTTAAACTAATGCAGAACTGCGACTAAGGCCTCAAGGAAAATGCTGCACAACTACCCTAGTGGAGGGCAAATCAGAGCCCTAGGTCGAGGGTAGGGCGCACGTTGAGATTCCCCTTCGCTCTAGTGCAGGGCAGGATATGCTCCCCACCAGGGCCTGGAAGCACCCTCTTTCTTTCGAGAAAACTCATTTTCTTCCAGAGCCATGCCTGGCGTGAGGACAAGTCCGACAATCACAGTGTTTTTCAGGTAGCCTCAAGGCCGCATGAATGGAGCTTTCAAGAAGGGAAAACAAGGCTTGTCTCCTAAGGCCTCCATTTCCAGGTTGACACGCAGAAGAAGCATCTGTGGTTTCTAACAGGTCAAAAGAGACCTAGCTCCTCACTGGGTTCTTGGAGAATCAACTTTTCTATGCAGGGTGTTCTGCGTGTAGTGAACTGCCTCAATGAAAGAATTCCCTAGGTGTCCTGGGCTCCTGGGCATCTTCCAAAAGCCTGCGGCGTTCCACCAGAAAGTGTGCTCTAGTTGCACTTGGACCACAAGCCGACTTTCGCCTAGAGGTTGGTTGACTTCAGCTAGGAGCTGGTAGAAGGAATTGTAAGCAAAGAGCTTTCCTCAGTACAGCTCGGACTACTGTAAGCAGGCCGACTTGCATGGCATGCTGCACCTACTACAACCGTGTTCCTGAGGCTGTTGGTGAGCTGAGGAAATCGAGCTCCCCGAGGGAGCGTGCATCATGCTGCCCTTCAGTCGGCACAGACACGGGTACTCCGAAGGGCCTACGTGTCTGAATGTTGATCTTCAACTCAGGGGAGCCTGGGGGTTACTCAGGGTCTTTGTACGGAAACGGGTGCAGAGGCAAGGGAGCAGGAGTCCTGGGAAGATTAGTACCGTTAAACCAATGCAGAAGTGCGACTAAGGCCTCATGGAAGCTGCGCACGCCTACGCTGCTGCATGGCATATCAGGGCCCTCCTTCGAAGCTAGGCCTCACTTTGAGATTCCCTTTAGCTATAGAACAGAACAGGATGAGCTCGGACCGAGAAACTGGGATACCCTGTTTCTTCGTGAAACCTGTTTTTCCCTCTCACAGCCATGCCTGCCCGTGAGTATAAGGCTGACAACCACAGGGTTTTTAAGGGAGCTTCAAGACGCGTAAGAGGAGCTTTCAAGGTGGCAAAACAAGGCCAGTCCCATCAGGCACCATCTCCAGGCTGACACGCAGCATTAGTGTCTCTGGCTTCTGGCAGGTCAAAAGAGACCTAGCTACCTCCCTGGCTCTCCCCTGATTCAGCTTTTCTACACAGGGTGCTCTGTGTGTAGTGAACTGCCTAGACGAAAGAGTGCCCTAGGTCTCCTAGGGTCCTGTGCCTCTCCCAAAAGCCTGAAGTGTTCCACAGAAAACTGTGCTGAAGTGGAAGTTGCAATGCAAGCTGCCTTTAACCTTGAGATACGGTGACTTCAGGTATGAGGTCCTAGAAGGACTTGTAAGCAGAGAGTTTTTCTCAGTACAGCTCAGACTAGGGGAATGAGGACGACTTCCATGGTATGCTGCATTTTCTAGAATCGTGTTCATGAAACCTTTCTGTAGCTGGGGATACCTAGCTCCCCGAATGAAGCGTGCAGCGTGTTACCCTTCACTCCGCCTACCCAGGGGCACCCTGACAGGCCTACGCATCTGAGTGTGGCCCAGCAAGCCCAGGGAAGCCTTGGAGTACTCAGTGTCCTTGTACGGAACGAGTGCTGCCGCGAGGGGTCTAGGAGTCCTGAATACCTTACTAGCGTTCAACTAAAGCAAGAGAGCGACTAAGGCCTCATGGAAGCTGTTGCACGCCTACTCCGCTACATGGCATATCAGGGCCCTCCTTCGAAGCGAGGGCACACTTTGAGTTTCCCTTTAGCTATAAAACAAGACAGGATTAGCTCTGACTCAGAAACTGAAATACCCTGTCTCTTCGTGTAACCTCTTTTTCCCTCTCACAGCCATGCCTGCCGTGAGTATAAGCCTGACAACCACAGTGTTTTTAAGGGAGCTTCAAGGCGCATAAGAGGAGCTTTCAAGGTGGGAAAACAAGGCCAGTCCCATCAGGCACCATCTCCAGGTTGACACGCAGCGTAAGTGTCTCTGGCTTCTGGCAGGTCAAAAGAGACCTAGCTACCTCCCTGGCTCTTCCCTGATTCAACTTTTCTACATAAGGTGCTCTGCGTGGAGCGAACTGCTTAGATGAAAGACTGCCCTAGGACTCCTAGGGTCCTGTGCCTCTCCCAAAAGCCTGAAGTGTTACACACAAAACTGTGCTGTAGTGGAAGTTGCAATGCAAGCTGCCTTTTCTCCTTGAGATACGGTGACTTCAGGTATGAGGTCCTAGAAGGACTTGTAAGCAGAGAGTTTTTCTCAGTACCGCTCAGAGTAGGGCAACGAGGACGAATTTCATGGTATGCTGGACTTGCTAGGACCGTGTTCATGAAGCCGTTGGTGAGCTGGGGATATCTGGCTCGCCCAAGGAAGAGTGCAGCGTGTGACTCTTCCCTCGACCTACGCAGGGCCACCCTGAATGGCCTACGGGTCTGAGTGTGGCCCAGCAAGCCCAGGGGAGCCTGGGGGTACTCAGGGTCCCTGTACGGAAACGAGTGCTGCCGCGAGGGGTCTACGAGTCCTGAAAAGCTTACTAGCGTTCACCTAAAGCAGAAGAGCGACTAAGGCCTCATGGAAGCTGCTGCACGCCTACTCCGCTGCATGGCATATCAGGGCCCTCCTTCGAAGCTAGGCCTCACTTTGAGTTTCCCTTTAGCTAGAGAACAGGACAGGATGAGCTCTGAATCAGAAACTGGAATACGTGTTTCTTCGTGAAACCTCTTTTTCCCTCTCACAGCCATGCCTGTCGTGAGTATAAGCCCGACACCAACAGTGTTTTTCAGTGAGCTTCTAGGCGCATAAAGGGAGCTTTCATGATGGGACAGCAAGGCTAGCCCCATCACGTCCTGTTTCCAGATTGACACACAACATAAGTAGCTGTGCTTTCTAAGAGGTCAAAAGAGACCTAGCTACCTACTTGGCTCTTCCCAGAATCAATTTTTCTGCACAGGGTGTTGTACGTGTAGTGCAGTGCCTAGACAATAGACTGCCCTAGGTCTCTAAGAGCCCTGTGTATGTCCCAAAGCCTGAAGTGTTACAAAGAACACTGTGCTTTAGTGGAAGTTGGAATGCAAGCCGTCTTTCTCCTTGAGCTACGGTGACTTCAGGTATGAGGTCCTCGAAGGACTTCAAAGCAGAGAATTTTACTCAGTACAGCTGAGAATCGAGTGATGAGGCAGACTTCCATGGTTTGCTGGCCTTGCTAGACCGTGTCCCTGAGGCTGATGGTGAGCTGAGGAAATCTAGCTTTCCCAAGAAAGAGTGCAGTTTGTTATCTTTCACTCGGCCTAAAAAGGGGCACACTGAAGGGCCTACGGGTCTGAGTGTGGCCCAGCAAGCCTGGGGAGTCTTGGGGTACTCAGAGTTCTTGTACGGAAATGGGTACTGACATGAGCGGGCCTGGAGTCCTGAGAAGATTAGTACCTTTAAACTAATGCAGAACTGCGACTAAGGCCTCAAGGAAAATGCTGCACAACTACCCTAGTGGAGGGCAAATCAGAGCCCTAGGTCGAGGGTAGGGCGCACGTTGAGATTCCCCTTCGCTCTAGTGCAGGGCAGGATATGCTCCCCACCAGGGCCTGGAAGCACCCTCTTTCTTTCGAGAAAACTCATTTTCTTCCAGAGCCATGCCTGGCGTGAGGACAAGTCCGACAATCACAGTGTTTTTCAGGTAGCCTCAAGGCCGCATGAATGGAGCTTTCAAGAAGGGAAAACAAGGCTTGTCTCCTAAGGCCTCCATTTCCAGGTTGACACGCAGAAGAAGCATCTGTGGTTTCTAACAGGTCAAAAGAGACCTAGCTCCTCACTGGGTTCTTGGAGAATCAACTTTTCTATGCAGGGTGTTCTGCGTGTAGTGAACTGCCTCAATGAAAGAATTCCCTAGGTGTCCTGGGCTCCTGGGCATCTTCCAAAAGCCTGCGGCGTTCCACCAGAAAGTGTGCTCTAGTTGCACTTGGACCACAAGCCGACTTTCGCCTAGAGGTTGGTTGACTTCAGCTAGGAGCTGGTAGAAGGAATTGTAAGCAAAGAGCTTTCCTCAGTACAGCTCGGACTACTGTAAGCAGGCCGACTTGCATGGCATGCTGCACCTACTACAACCGTGTTCCTGAGGCTGTTGGTGAGCTGAGGAAATCGAGCTCCCCGAGGGAGCGTGCATCATGCTGCCCTTCAGTCGGCACAGACACGGGTACTCCGAAGGGCCTACGTGTCTGAATGTTGATCTTCAACTCAGGGGAGCCTGGGGGTTACTCAGGGTCTTTGTACGGAAACGGGTGCAGAGGCAAGGGAGCAGGAGTCCTGGGAAGATTAGTACCGTTAAACCAATGCAGAAGTGCGACTAAGGCCTCATGGAAGCTGCGCACGCCTACGCTGCTGCATGGCATATCAGGGCCCTCCTTCGAAGCTAGGCCTCACTTTGAGATTCCCTTTAGCTATAGAACAGAACAGGATGAGCTCGGACCGAGAAACTGGGATACCCTGTTTCTTCGTGAAACCTGTTTTTCCCTCTCACAGCCATGCCTGCCCGTGAGTATAAGGCTGACAACCACAGGGTTTTTAAGGGAGCTTCAAGACGCGTAAGAGGAGCTTTCAAGGTGGCAAAACAAGGCCAGTCCCATCAGGCACCATCTCCAGGCTGACACGCAGCATTAGTGTCTCTGGCTTCTGGCAGGTCAAAAGAGACCTAGCTACCTCCCTGGCTCTCCCCTGATTCAGCTTTTCTACACAGGGTGCTCTGTGTGTAGTGAACTGCCTAGACGAAAGAGTGCCCTAGGTCTCCTAGGGTCCTGTGCCTCTCCCAAAAGCCTGAAGTGTTCCACAGAAAACTGTGCTGAAGTGGAAGTTGCAATGCAAGCTGCCTTTAACCTTGAGATACGGTGACTTCAGGTATGAGGTCCTAGAAGGACTTGTAAGCAGAGAGTTTTTCTCAGTACAGCTCAGACTAGGGGAATGAGGACGACTTCCATGGTATGCTGCATTTTCTAGAATCGTGTTCATGAAACCTTTCTGTAGCTGGGGATACCTAGCTCCCCGAATGAAGCGTGCAGCGTGTTACCCTTCACTCCGCCTACCCAGGGGCACCCTGACAGGCCTACGCATCTGAGTGTGGCCCAGCAAGCCCAGGGAAGCCTTGGAGTACTCAGTGTCCTTGTACGGAACGAGTGCTGCCGCGAGGGGTCTAGGAGTCCTGAATACCTTACTAGCGTTCAACTAAAGCAAGAGAGCGACTAAGGCCTCATGGAAGCTGTTGCACGCCTACTCCGCTACATGGCATATCAGGGCCCTCCTTCGAAGCGAGGGCACACTTTGAGTTTCCCTTTAGCTATAAAACAAGACAGGATTAGCTCTGACTCAGAAACTGAAATACCCTGTCTCTTCGTGTAACCTCTTTTTCCCTCTCACAGCCATGCCTGCCGTGAGTATAAGCCTGACAACCACAGTGTTTTTAAGGGAGCTTCAAGGCGCATAAGAGGAGCTTTCAAGGTGGGAAAACAAGGCCAGTCCCATCAGGCACCATCTCCAGGTTGACACGCAGCGTAAGTGTCTCTGGCTTCTGGCAGGTCAAAAGAGACCTAGCTACCTCCCTGGCTCTTCCCTGATTCAACTTTTCTACATAAGGTGCTCTGCGTGGAGCGAACTGCTTAGATGAAAGACTGCCCTAGGACTCCTAGGGTCCTGTGCCTCTCCCAAAAGCCTGAAGTGTTACACACAAAACTGTGCTGTAGTGGAAGTTGCAATGCAAGCTGCCTTTTCTCCTTGAGATACGGTGACTTCAGGTATGAGGTCCTAGAAGGACTTGTAAGCAGAGAGTTTTTCTCAGTACCGCTCAGAGTAGGGCAACGAGGACGAATTTCATGGTATGCTGGACTTGCTAGGACCGTGTTCATGAAGCCGTTGGTGAGCTGGGGATATCTGGCTCGCCCAAGGAAGAGTGCAGCGTGTGACTCTTCCCTCGACCTACGCAGGGCCACCCTGAATGGCCTACGGGTCTGAGTGTGGCCCAGCAAGCCCAGGGGAGCCTGGGGGTACTCAGGGTCCCTGTACGGAAACGAGTGCTGCCGCGAGGGGTCTACGAGTCCTGAAAAGCTTACTAGCGTTCACCTAAAGCAGAAGAGCGACTAAGGCCTCATGGAAGCTGCTGCACGCCTACTCCGCTGCATGGCATATCAGGGCCCTCCTTCGAAGCTAGGCCTCACTTTGAGTTTCCCTTTAGCTAGAGAACAGGACAGGATGAGCTCTGAATCAGAAACTGGAATACGTGTTTCTTCGTGAAACCTCTTTTTCCCTCTCACAGCCATGCCTGTCGTGAGTATAAGCCCGACACCAACAGTGTTTTTCAGTGAGCTTCTAGGCGCATAAAGGGAGCTTTCATGATGGGACAGCAAGGCTAGCCCCATCACGTCCTGTTTCCAGATTGACACACAACATAAGTAGCTGTGCTTTCTAAGAGGTCAAAAGAGACCTAGCTACCTACTTGGCTCTTCCCAGAATCAATTTTTCTGCACAGGGTGTTGTACGTGTAGTGCAGTGCCTAGACAATAGACTGCCCTAGGTCTCTAAGAGCCCTGTGTATGTCCCAAAGCCTGAAGTGTTACAAAGAACACTGTGCTTTAGTGGAAGTTGGAATGCAAGCCGTCTTTCTCCTTGAGCTACGGTGACTTCAGGTATGAGGTCCTCGAAGGACTTCAAAGCAGAGAATTTTACTCAGTACAGCTGAGAATCGAGTGATGAGGCAGACTTCCATGGTTTGCTGGCCTTGCTAGACCGTGTCCCTGAGGCTGATGGTGAGCTGAGGAAATCTAGCTTTCCCAAGAAAGAGTGCAGTTTGTTATCTTTCACTCGGCCTAAAAAGGGGCACACTGAAGGGCCTACGGGTCTGAGTGTGGCCCAGCAAGCCTGGGGAGTCTTGGGGTACTCAGAGTTCTTGTACGGAAATGGGTACTGACATGAGCGGGCCTGGAGTCCTGAGAAGATTAGTACCTTTAAACTAATGCAGAACTGCGACTAAGGCCTCAAGGAAAATGCTGCACAACTACCCTAGTGGAGGGCAAATCAGAGCCCTAGGTCGAGGGTAGGGCGCACGTTGAGATTCCCCTTCGCTCTAGTGCAGGGCAGGATATGCTCCCCACCAGGGCCTGGAAGCACCCTCTTTCTTTCGAGAAAACTCATTTTCTTCCAGAGCCATGCCTGGCGTGAGGACAAGTCCGACAATCACAGTGTTTTTCAGGTAGCCTCAAGGCCGCATGAATGGAGCTTTCAAGAAGGGAAAACAAGGCTTGTCTCCTAAGGCCTCCATTTCCAGGTTGACACGCAGAAGAAGCATCTGTGGTTTCTAACAGGTCAAAAGAGACCTAGCTCCTCACTGGGTTCTTGGAGAATCAACTTTTCTATGCAGGGTGTTCTGCGTGTAGTGAACTGCCTCAATGAAAGAATTCCCTAGGTGTCCTGGGCTCCTGGGCATCTTCCAAAAGCCTGCGGCGTTCCACCAGAAAGTGTGCTCTAGTTGCACTTGGACCACAAGCCGACTTTCGCCTAGAGGTTGGTTGACTTCAGCTAGGAGCTGGTAGAAGGAATTGTAAGCAAAGAGCTTTCCTCAGTACAGCTCGGACTACTGTAAGCAGGCCGACTTGCATGGCATGCTGCACCTACTACAACCGTGTTCCTGAGGCTGTTGGTGAGCTGAGGAAATCGAGCTCCCCGAGGGAGCGTGCATCATGCTGCCCTTCAGTCGGCACAGACACGGGTACTCCGAAGGGCCTACG
This sequence comes from Balaenoptera physalus, assembly GCF_965194825.1. Lineage (NCBI taxonomy): Eukaryota > Metazoa > Chordata > Mammalia > Artiodactyla > Balaenopteridae > Balaenoptera > Balaenoptera physalus. Next base: position 18,964 of record NW_028125196.1, read on the forward strand.
TGTCTGAATGTTGATCTTCAACTCAGGGGAGCCTGGGGGTTACTCAGGGTCTTTGTACGGAAACGGGTGCAGAGGCAAGGGAGCAGGAGTCCTGGGAAGATTAGTACCGTTAAACCAATGCAGAAGTGCGACTAAGGCCTCATGGAAGCTGCGCACGCCTACGCTGCTGCATGGCATATCAGGGCCCTCCTTCGAAGCTAGGCCTCACTTTGAGATTCCCTTTAGCTATAGAACAGAACAGGATGAGCTCGGACCGAGAAACTGGGATACCCTGTTTCTTCGTGAAACCTGTTTTTCCCTCTCACAGCCATGCCTGCCCGTGAGTATAAGGCTGACAACCACAGGGTTTTTAAGGGAGCTTCAAGACGCGTAAGAGGAGCTTTCAAGGTGGCAAAACAAGGCCAGTCCCATCAGGCACCATCTCCAGGCTGACACGCAGCATTAGTGTCTCTGGCTTCTGGCAGGTCAAAAGAGACCTAGCTACCTCCCTGGCTCTCCCCTGATTCAGCTTTTCTACACAGGGTGCTCTGTGTGTAGTGAACTGCCTAGACGAAAGAGTGCCCTAGGTCTCCTAGGGTCCTGTGCCTCTCCCAAAAGCCTGAAGTGTTCCACAGAAAACTGTGCTGAAGTGGAAGTTGCAATGCAAGCTGCCTTTAACCTTGAGATACGGTGACTTCAGGTATGAGGTCCTAGAAGGACTTGTAAGCAGAGAGTTTTTCTCAGTACAGCTCAGACTAGGGGAATGAGGACGACTTCCATGGTATGCTGCATTTTCTAGAATCGTGTTCATGAAACCTTTCTGTAGCTGGGGATACCTAGCTCCCCGAATGAAGCGTGCAGCGTGTTACCCTTCACTCCGCCTACCCAGGGGCACCCTGACAGGCCTACGCATCTGAGTGTGGCCCAGCAAGCCCAGGGAAGCCTTGGAGTACTCAGTGTCCTTGTACGGAACGAGTGCTGCCGCGAGGGGTCTAGGAGTCCTGAATACCTTACTAGCGTTCAACTAAAGCAAGAGAGCGACTAAGGCCTCATGGAAGCTGTTGCACGCCTACTCCGCTACATGGCATATCAGGGCCCTCCTTCGAAGCGAGGGCACACTTTGAGTTTCCCTTTAGCTATAAAACAAGACAGGATTAGCTCTGACTCAGAAACTGAAATACCCTGTCTCTTCGTGTAACCTCTTTTTCCCTCTCACAGCCATGCCTGCCGTGAGTATAAGCCTGACAACCACAGTGTTTTTAAGGGAGCTTCAAGGCGCATAAGAGGAGCTTTCAAGGTGGGAAAACAAGGCCAGTCCCATCAGGCACCATCTCCAGGTTGACACGCAGCGTAAGTGTCTCTGGCTTCTGGCAGGTCAAAAGAGACCTAGCTACCTCCCTGGCTCTTCCCTGATTCAACTTTTCTACATAAGGTGCTCTGCGTGGAGCGAACTGCTTAGATGAAAGACTGCCCTAGGACTCCTAGGGTCCTGTGCCTCTCCCAAAAGCCTGAAGTGTTACACACAAAACTGTGCTGTAGTGGAAGTTGCAATGCAAGCTGCCTTTTCTCCTTGAGATACGGTGACTTCAGGTATGAGGTCCTAGAAGGACTTGTAAGCAGAGAGTTTTTCTCAGTACCGCTCAGAGTAGGGCAACGAGGACGAATTTCATGGTATGCTGGACTTGCTAGGACCGTGTTCATGAAGCCGTTGGTGAGCTGGGGATATCTGGCTCGCCCAAGGAAGAGTGCAGCGTGTGACTCTTCCCTCGACCTACGCAGGGCCACCCTGAATGGCCTACGGGTCTGAGTGTGGCCCAGCAAGCCCAGGGGAGCCTGGGGGTACTCAGGGTCCCTGTACGGAAACGAGTGCTGCCGCGAGGGGTCTACGAGTCCTGAAAAGCTTACTAGCGTTCACCTAAAGCAGAAGAGCGACTAAGGCCTCATGGAAGCTGCTGCACGCCTACTCCGCTGCATGGCATATCAGGGCCCTCCTTCGAAGCTAGGCCTCACTTTGAGTTTCCCTTTAGCTAGAGAACAGGACAGGATGAGCTCTGAATCAGAAACTGGAATACGTGTTTCTTCGTGAAACCTCTTTTTCCCTCTCACAGCCATGCCTGTCGTGAGTATAAGCCCGACACCAACAGTGTTTTTCAGTGAGCTTCTAGGCGCATAAAGGGAGCTTTCATGATGGGACAGCAAGGCTAGCCCCATCACGTCCTGTTTCCAGATTGACACACAACATAAGTAGCTGTGCTTTCTAAGAGGTCAAAAGAGACCTAGCTACCTACTTGGCTCTTCCCAGAATCAATTTTTCTGCACAGGGTGTTGTACGTGTAGTGCAGTGCCTAGACAATAGACTGCCCTAGGTCTCTAAGAGCCCTGTGTATGTCCCAAAGCCTGAAGTGTTACAAAGAACACTGTGCTTTAGTGGAAGTTGGAATGCAAGCCGTCTTTCTCCTTGAGCTACGGTGACTTCAGGTATGAGGTCCTCGAAGGACTTCAAAGCAGAGAATTTTACTCAGTACAGCTGAGAATCGAGTGATGAGGCAGACTTCCATGGTTTGCTGGCCTTGCTAGACCGTGTCCCTGAGGCTGATGGTGAGCTGAGGAAATCTAGCTTTCCCAAGAAAGAGTGCAGTTTGTTATCTTTCACTCGGCCTAAAAAGGGGCACACTGAAGGGCCTACGGGTCTGAGTGTGGCCCAGCAAGCCTGGGGAGTCTTGGGGTACTCAGAGTTCTTGTACGGAAATGGGTACTGACATGAGCGGGCCTGGAGTCCTGAGAAGATTAGTACCTTTAAACTAATGCAGAACTGCGACTAAGGCCTCAAGGAAAATGCTGCACAACTACCCTAGTGGAGGGCAAATCAGAGCCCTAGGTCGAGGGTAGGGCGCACGTTGAGATTCCCCTTCGCTCTAGTGCAGGGCAGGATATGCTCCCCACCAGGGCCTGGAAGCACCCTCTTTCTTTCGAGAAAACTCATTTTCTTCCAGAGCCATGCCTGGCGTGAGGACAAGTCCGACAATCACAGTGTTTTTCAGGTAGCCTCAAGGCCGCATGAATGGAGCTTTCAAGAAGGGAAAACAAGGCTTGTCTCCTAAGGCCTCCATTTCCAGGTTGACACGCAGAAGAAGCATCTGTGGTTTCTAACAGGTCAAAAGAGACCTAGCTCCTCACTGGGTTCTTGGAGAATCAACTTTTCTATGCAGGGTGTTCTGCGTGTAGTGAACTGCCTCAATGAAAGAATTCCCTAGGTGTCCTGGGCTCCTGGGCATCTTCCAAAAGCCTGCGGCGTTCCACCAGAAAGTGTGCTCTAGTTGCACTTGGACCACAAGCCGACTTTCGCCTAGAGGTTGGTTGACTTCAGCTAGGAGCTGGTAGAAGGAATTGTAAGCAAAGAGCTTTCCTCAGTACAGCTCGGACTACTGTAAGCAGGCCGACTTGCATGGCATGCTGCACCTACTACAACCGTGTTCCTGAGGCTGTTGGTGAGCTGAGGAAATCGAGCTCCCCGAGGGAGCGTGCATCATGCTGCCCTTCAGTCGGCACAGACACGGGTACTCCGAAGGGCCTACGTGTCTGAATGTTGATCTTCAACTCAGGGGAGCCTGGGGGTTACTCAGGGTCTTTGTACGGAAACGGGTGCAGAGGCAAGGGAGCAGGAGTCCTGGGAAGATTAGTACCGTTAAACCAATGCAGAAGTGCGACTAAGGCCTCATGGAAGCTGCGCACGCCTACGCTGCTGCATGGCATATCAGGGCCCTCCTTCGAAGCTAGGCCTCACTTTGAGATTCCCTTTAGCTATAGAACAGAACAGGATGAGCTCGGACCGAGAAACTGGGATACCCTGTTTCTTCGTGAAACCTGTTTTTCCCTCTCACAGCCATGCCTGCCCGTGAGTATAAGGCTGACAACCACAGGGTTTTTAAGGGAGCTTCAAGACGCGTAAGAGGAGCTTTCAAGGTGGCAAAACAAGGCCAGTCCCATCAGGCACCATCTCCAGGCTGACACGCAGCATTAGTGTCTCTGGCTTCTGGCAGGTCAAAAGAGACCTAGCTACCTCCCTGGCTCTCCCCTGATTCAGCTTTTCTACACAGGGTGCTCTGTGTGTAGTGAACTGCCTAGACGAAAGAGTGCCCTAGGTCTCCTAGGGTCCTGTGCCTCTCCCAAAAGCCTGAAGTGTTCCACAGAAAACTGTGCTGAAGTGGAAGTTGCAATGCAAGCTGCCTTTAACCTTGAGATACGGTGACTTCAGGTATGAGGTCCTAGAAGGACTTGTAAGCAGAGAGTTTTTCTCAGTACAGCTCAGACTAGGGGAATGAGGACGACTTCCATGGTATGCTGCATTTTCTAGAATCGTGTTCATGAAACCTTTCTGTAGCTGGGGATACCTAGCTCCCCGAATGAAGCGTGCAGCGTGTTACCCTTCACTCCGCCTACCCAGGGGCACCCTGACAGGCCTACGCATCTGAGTGTGGCCCAGCAAGCCCAGGGAAGCCTTGGAGTACTCAGTGTCCTTGTACGGAACGAGTGCTGCCGCGAGGGGTCTAGGAGTCCTGAATACCTTACTAGCGTTCAACTAAAGCAAGAGAGCGACTAAGGCCTCATGGAAGCTGTTGCACGCCTACTCCGCTACATGGCATATCAGGGCCCTCCTTCGAAGCGAGGGCACACTTTGAGTTTCCCTTTAGCTATAAAACAAGACAGGATTAGCTCTGACTCAGAAACTGAAATACCCTGTCTCTTCGTGTAACCTCTTTTTCCCTCTCACAGCCATGCCTGCCGTGAGTATAAGCCTGACAACCACAGTGTTTTTAAGGGAGCTTCAAGGCGCATAAGAGGAGCTTTCAAGGTGGGAAAACAAGGCCAGTCCCATCAGGCACCATCTCCAGGTTGACACGCAGCGTAAGTGTCTCTGGCTTCTGGCAGGTCAAAAGAGACCTAGCTACCTCCCTGGCTCTTCCCTGATTCAACTTTTCTACATAAGGTGCTCTGCGTGGAGCGAACTGCTTAGATGAAAGACTGCCCTAGGACTCCTAGGGTCCTGTGCCTCTCCCAAAAGCCTGAAGTGTTACACACAAAACTGTGCTGTAGTGGAAGTTGCAATGCAAGCTGCCTTTTCTCCTTGAGATACGGTGACTTCAGGTATGAGGTCCTAGAAGGACTTGTAAGCAGAGAGTTTTTCTCAGTACCGCTCAGAGTAGGGCAACGAGGACGAATTTCATGGTATGCTGGACTTGCTAGGACCGTGTTCATGAAGCCGTTGGTGAGCTGGGGATATCTGGCTCGCCCAAGGAAGAGTGCAGCGTGTGACTCTTCCCTCGACCTACGCAGGGCCACCCTGAATGGCCTACGGGTCTGAGTGTGGCCCAGCAAGCCCAGGGGAGCCTGGGGGTACTCAGGGTCCCTGTACGGAAACGAGTGCTGCCGCGAGGGGTCTACGAGTCCTGAAAAGCTTACTAGCGTTCACCTAAAGCAGAAGAGCGACTAAGGCCTCATGGAAGCTGCTGCACGCCTACTCCGCTGCATGGCATATCAGGGCCCTCCTTCGAAGCTAGGCCTCACTTTGAGTTTCCCTTTAGCTAGAGAACAGGACAGGATGAGCTCTGAATCAGAAACTGGAATACGTGTTTCTTCGTGAAACCTCTTTTTCCCTCTCACAGCCATGCCTGTCGTGAGTATAAGCCCGACACCAACAGTGTTTTTCAGTGAGCTTCTAGGCGCATAAAGGGAGCTTTCATGATGGGACAGCAAGGCTAGCCCCATCACGTCCTGTTTCCAGATTGACACACAACATAAGTAGCTGTGCTTTCTAAGAGGTCAAAAGAGACCTAGCTACCTACTTGGCTCTTCCCAGAATCAATTTTTCTGCACAGGGTGTTGTACGTGTAGTGCAGTGCCTAGACAATAGACTGCCCTAGGTCTCTAAGAGCCCTGTGTATGTCCCAAAGCCTGAAGTGTTACAAAGAACACTGTGCTTTAGTGGAAGTTGGAATGCAAGCCGTCTTTCTCCTTGAGCTACGGTGACTTCAGGTATGAGGTCCTCGAAGGACTTCAAAGCAGAGAATTTTACTCAGTACAGCTGAGAATCGAGTGATGAGGCAGACTTCCATGGTTTGCTGGCCTTGCTAGACCGTGTCCCTGAGGCTGATGGTGAGCTGAGGAAATCTAGCTTTCCCAAGAAAGAGTGCAGTTTGTTATCTTTCACTCGGCCTAAAAAGGGGCACACTGAAGGGCCTACGGGTCTGAGTGTGGCCCAGCAAGCCTGGGGAGTCTTGGGGTACTCAGAGTTCTTGTACGGAAATGGGTACTGACATGAGCGGGCCTGGAGTCCTGAGAAGATTAGTACCTTTAAACTAATGCAGAACTGCGACTAAGGCCTCAAGGAAAATGCTGCACAACTACCCTAGTGGAGGGCAAATCAGAGCCCTAGGTCGAGGGTAGGGCGCACGTTGAGATTCCCCTTCGCTCTAGTGCAGGGCAGGATATGCTCCCCACCAGGGCCTGGAAGCACCCTCTTTCTTTCGAGAAAACTCATTTTCTTCCAGAGCCATGCCTGGCGTGAGGACAAGTCCGACAATCACAGTGTTTTTCAGGTAGCCTCAAGGCCGCATGAATGGAGCTTTCAAGAAGGGAAAACAAGGCTTGTCTCCTAAGGCCTCCATTTCCAGGTTGACACGCAGAAGAAGCATCTGTGGTTTCTAACAGGTCAAAAGAGACCTAGCTCCTCACTGGGTTCTTGGAGAATCAACTTTTCTATGCAGGGTGTTCTGCGTGTAGTGAACTGCCTCAATGAAAGAATTCCCTAGGTGTCCTGGGCTCCTGGGCATCTTCCAAAAGCCTGCGGCGTTCCACCAGAAAGTGTGCTCTAGTTGCACTTGGACCACAAGCCGACTTTCGCCTAGAGGTTGGTTGACTTCAGCTAGGAGCTGGTAGAAGGAATTGTAAGCAAAGAGCTTTCCTCAGTACAGCTCGGACTACTGTAAGCAGGCCGACTTGCATGGCATGCTGCACCTACTACAACCGTGTTCCTGAGGCTGTTGGTGAGCTGAGGAAATCGAGCTCCCCGAGGGAGCGTGCATCATGCTGCCCTTCAGTCGGCACAGACACGGGTACTCCGAAGGGCCTACGTGTCTGAATGTTGATCTTCAACTCAGGGGAGCCTGGGGGTTACTCAGGGTCTTTGTACGGAAACGGGTGCAGAGGCAAGGGAGCAGGAGTCCTGGGAAGATTAGTACCGTTAAACCAATGCAGAAGTGCGACTAAGGCCTCATGGAAGCTGCGCACGCCTACGCTGCTGCATGGCATATCAGGGCCCTCCTTCGAAGCTAGGCCTCACTTTGAGATTCCCTTTAGCTATAGAACAGAACAGGATGAGCTCGGACCGAGAAACTGGGATACCCTGTTTCTTCGTGAAACCTGTTTTTCCCTCTCACAGCCATGCCTGCCCGTGAGTATAAGGCTGACAACCACAGGGTTTTTAAGGGAGCTTCAAGACGCGTAAGAGGAGCTTTCAAGGTGGCAAAACAAGGCCAGTCCCATCAGGCACCATCTCCAGGCTGACACGCAGCATTAGTGTCTCTGGCTTCTGGCAGGTCAAAAGAGACCTAGCTACCTCCCTGGCTCTCCCCTGATTCAGCTTTTCTACACAGGGTGCTCTGTGTGTAGTGAACTGCCTAGACGAAAGAGTGCCCTAGGTCTCCTAGGGTCCTGTGCCTCTCCCAAAAGCCTGAAGTGTTCCACAGAAAACTGTGCTGAAGTGGAAGTTGCAATGCAAGCTGCCTTTAACCTTGAGATACGGTGACTTCAGGTATGAGGTCCTAGAAGGACTTGTAAGCAGAGAGTTTTTCTCAGTACAGCTCAGACTAGGGGAATGAGGACGACTTCCATGGTATGCTGCATTTTCTAGAATCGTGTTCATGAAACCTTTCTGTAGCTGGGGATACCTAGCTCCCCGAATGAAGCGTGCAGCGTGTTACCCTTCACTCCGCCTACCCAGGGGCACCCTGACAGGCCTACGCATCTGAGTGTGGCCCAGCAAGCCCAGGGAAGCCTTGGAGTACTCAGTGTCCTTGTACGGAACGAGTGCTGCCGCGAGGGGTCTAGGAGTCCTGAATACCTTACTAGCGTTCAACTAAAGCAAGAGAGCGACTAAGGCCTCATGGAAGCTGTTGCACGCCTACTCCGCTACATGGCATATCAGGGCCCTCCTTCGAAGCGAGGGCACACTTTGAGTTTCCCTTTAGCTATAAAACAAGACAGGATTAGCTCTGACTCAGAAACTGAAATACCCTGTCTCTTCGTGTAACCTCTTTTTCCCTCTCACAGCCATGCCTGCCGTGAGTATAAGCCTGACAACCACAGTGTTTTTAAGGGAGCTTCAAGGCGCATAAGAGGAGCTTTCAAGGTGGGAAAACAAGGCCAGTCCCATCAGGCACCATCTCCAGGTTGACACGCAGCGTAAGTGTCTCTGGCTTCTGGCAGGTCAAAAGAGACCTAGCTACCTCCCTGGCTCTTCCCTGATTCAACTTTTCTACATAAGGTGCTCTGCGTGGAGCGAACTGCTTAGATGAAAGACTGCCCTAGGACTCCTAGGGTCCTGTGCCTCTCCCAAAAGCCTGAAGTGTTACACACAAAACTGTGCTGTAGTGGAAGTTGCAATGCAAGCTGCCTTTTCTCCTTGAGATACGGTGACTTCAGGTATGAGGTCCTAGAAGGACTTGTAAGCAGAGAGTTTTTCTCAGTACCGCTCAGAGTAGGGCAACGAGGACGAATTTCATGGTATGCTGGACTTGCTAGGACCGTGTTCATGAAGCCGTTGGTGAGCTGGGGATATCTGGCTCGCCCAAGGAAGAGTGCAGCGTGTGACTCTTCCCTCGACCTACGCAGGGCCACCCTGAATGGCCTACGGGTCTGAGTGTGGCCCAGCAAGCCCAGGGGAGCCTGGGGGTACTCAGGGTCCCTGTACGGAAACGAGTGCTGCCGCGAGGGGTCTACGAGTCCTGAAAAGCTTACTAGCGTTCACCTAAAGCAGAAGAGCGACTAAGGCCTCATGGAAGCTGCTGCACGCCTACTCCGCTGCATGGCATATCAGGGCCCTCCTTCGAAGCTAGGCCTCACTTTGAGTTTCCCTTTAGCTAGAGAACAGGACAGGATGAGCTCTGAATCAGAAACTGGAATACGTGTTTCTTCGTGAAACCTCTTTTTCCCTCTCACAGCCATGCCTGTCGTGAGTATAAGCCCGACACCAACAGTGTTTTTCAGTGAGCTTCTAGGCGCATAAAGGGAGCTTTCATGATGGGACAGCAAGGCTAGCCCCATCACGTCCTGTTTCCAGATTGACACACAACATAAGTAGCTGTGCTTTCTAAGAGGTCAAAAGAGACCTAGCTACCTACTTGGCTCTTCCCAGAATCAATTTTTCTGCACAGGGTGTTGTACGTGTAGTGCAGTGCCTAGACAATAGACTGCCCTAGGTCTCTAAGAGCCCTGTGTATGTCCCAAAGCCTGAAGTGTTACAAAGAACACTGTGCTTTAGTGGAAGTTGGAATGCAAGCCGTCTTTCTCCTTGAGCTACGGTGACTTCAGGTATGAGGTCCTCGAAGGACTTCAAAGCAGAGAATTTTACTCAGTACAGCTGAGAATCGAGTGATGAGGCAGACTTCCATGGTTTGCTGGCCTTGCTAGACCGTGTCCCTGAGGCTGATGGTGAGCTGAGGAAATCTAGCTTTCCCAAGAAAGAGTGCAGTTTGTTATCTTTCACTCGGCCTAAAAAGGGGCACACTGAAGGGCCTACGGGTCTGAGTGTGGCCCAGCAAGCCTGGGGAGTCTTGGGGTACTCAGAGTTCTTGTACGGAAATGGGTACTGACATGAGCGGGCCTGGAGTCCTGAGAAGATTAGTACCTTTAAACTAATGCAGAACTGCGACTAAGGCCTCAAGGAAAATGCTGCACAACTACCCTAGTGGAGGGCAAATCAGAGCCCTAGGTCGAGGGTAGGGCGCACGTTGAGATTCCCCTTCGCTCTAGTGCAGGGCAGGATATGCTCCCCACCAGGGCCTGGAAGCACCCTCTTTCTTTCGAGAAAACTCATTTTCTTCCAGAGCCATGCCTGGCGTGAGGACAAGTCCGACAATCACAGTGTTTTTCAGGTAGCCTCAAGGCCGCATGAATGGAGCTTTCAAGAAGGGAAAACAAGGCTTGTCTCCTAAGGCCTCCATTTCCAGGTTGACACGCAGAAGAAGCATCTGTGGTTTCTAACAGGTCAAAAGAGACCTAGCTCCTCACTGGGTTCTTGGAGAATCAACTTTTCTATGCAGGGTGTTCTGCGTGTAGTGAACTGCCTCAATGAAAGAATTCCCTAGGTGTCCTGGGCTCCTGGGCATCTTCCAAAAGCCTGCGGCGTTCCACCAGAAAGTGTGCTCTAGTTGCACTTGGACCACAAGCCGACTTTCGCCTAGAGGTTGGTTGACTTCAGCTAGGAGCTGGTAGAAGGAATTGTAAGCAAAGAGCTTTCCTCAGTACAGCTCGGACTACTGTAAGCAGGCCGACTTGCATGGCATGCTGCACCTACTACAACCGTGTTCCTGAGGCTGTTGGTGAGCTGAGGAAATCGAGCTCCCCGAGGGAGCGTGCATCATGCTGCCCTTCAGTCGGCACAGACACGGGTACTCCGAAGGGCCTACGTGTCTGAATGTTGATCTTCAACTCAGGGGAGCCTGGGGGTTACTCAGGGTCTTTGTACGGAAACGGGTGCAGAGGCAAGGGAGCAGGAGTCCTGGGAAGATTAGTACCGTTAAACCAATGCAGAAGTGCGACTAAGGCCTCATGGAAGCTGCGCACGCCTACGCTGCTGCATGGCATATCAGGGCCCTCCTTCGAAGCTAGGCCTCACTTTGAGATTCCCTTTAGCTATAGAACAGAACAGGATGAGCTCGGACCGAGAAACTGGGATACCCTGTTTCTTCGTGAAACCTGTTTTTCCCTCTCACAGCCATGCCTGCCCGTGAGTATAAGGCTGACAACCACAGGGTTTTTAAGGGAGCTTCAAGACGCGTAAGAGGAGCTTTCAAGGTGGCAAAACAAGGCCAGTCCCATCAGGCACCATCTCCAGGCTGACACGCAGCATAAGTGTCTCTGGCTTCTGGCAGGTCAAAAGAGACCTAGCTACCTCCCTGGCTCTCCCCTGATTCAGCTTTTCTACACAGGGTGCTCTGTGTGTAGTGAACTGCCTAGACGAAAGAGTGCCCTAGGTCTCCTAGGGTCCTGTGCCTCTCCCAAAAGCCTGAAGTGTTCCACAGAAAACTGTGCTGAAGTGGAAGTTGCAATGCAAGCTGCCTTTAACCTTGAGATACGGTGACTTCAGGTATGAGGTCCTAGAAGGACTTGTAAGCAGAGAGTTTTTCTCAGTACAGCTCAGACTAGGGGAATGAGGACGACTTCCATGGTATGCTGCATTTTCTAGAATCGTGTTCATGAAACCTTTCTGTAGCTGGGGATACCTAGCTCCCCGAATGAAGCGTGCAGCGTGTTACCCTTCACTCCGCCTACCCAGGGGCACCCTGACAGGCCTACGCATCTGAGTGTGGCCCAGCAAGCCCAGGGAAGCCTTGGAGTACTCAGTGTCCTTGTACGGAACGAGTGCTGCCGCGAGGGGTCTAGGAGTCCTGAATACCTTACTAGCGTTCAACTAAAGCAAGAGAGCGACTAAGGCCTCATGGAAGCTGTTGCACGCCTACTCCGCTACATGGCATATCAGGGCCCTCCTTCGAAGCGAGGGCACACTTTGAGTTTCCCTTTAGCTATAAAACAAGACAGGATTAGCTCTGACTCAGAAACTGAAATACCCTGTCTCTTCGTGTAACCTCTTTTTCCCTCTCACAGCCATGCCTGCCGTGAGTATAAGCCTGACAACCACAGTGTTTTTCAGGGAGCTTCAAGGCGCATAAGAGGAGCTTTCAAGGTGGGAAAACAAGGCCAGTCCCATCAGGCACCATCTCCAGGTTGACACGCAGCGTAAGTGTCTCTGGCTTCTGGCAGGTCAAAAGAGACCTAGCTACCTCCCTGGCTCTTCCCTGATTCAACTTTTCTACATAAGGTGCTCTGCGTGGAGCGAACTGCTTAGATGAAAGACTGCCCTAGGACTCCTAGGGTCCTGTGCCTCTCCCAAAAGCCTGAAGTGTTACACACAAAACTGTGCTGTAGTGGAAGTTGCAATGCAAGCTGCCTTTTCTCCTTGAGATACGGTGACTTCAGGTATGAGGTCCTAGAAGGACTTGTAAGCAGAGAGTTTTTCTCAGTACCGCTCAGAGTAGGGCAACGAGGACGAATTTCATGGTATGCTGGACTTGCTAGGACCGTGTTCATGAAGCCGTTGGTGAGCTGGGGATATCTGGCTCGCCCAAGGAAGAGTGCAGCGTGTGACTCTTCCCTCGACCTACGCAGGGCCACCCTGAATGGCCTACGGGTCTGAGTGTGGCCCAGCAAGCCCAGGGGAGCCTGGGGGTACTCAGCGTCCCTGTACGGAAACGAGTGCTGCCGCGAGGGGTCTACGAGTCCTGAAAAGCTTACTAGCGTTCACCTAAAGCAGAAGAGCGACTAAGGCCTCATGGAAGCTGCTGCACGCCTACTCCGCTGCATGGCATATCAGGGCCCTCCTTCGAAGCTAGGCCTCACTTTGAGTTTCCCTTTAGCTAGAGAACAGGACAGGATGAGCTCTGAATCAGAAACTGGAATACGTGTTTCTTCGTGAAACCTCTTTTTCCCTCTCACAGCCATGCCTGTCGTGAGTATAAGCCCGACACCAACAGTGTTTTTCAGTGAGCTTCTAGGCGCATAAAGGGAGCTTTCATGATGGGACAGCAAGGCTAGCCCCATCACGTCCTGTTTCCAGATTGACACACAACATAAGTAGCTGTGCTTTCTAAGAGGTCAAAAGAGACCTAGCTACCTACTTGGCTCTTCCCAGAATCAATTTTTCTGCACAGGGTGTTGTACGTGTAGTGCAGTGCCTAGACAATAGACTGCCCTAGGTCTCTAAGAGCCCTGTGTATGTCCCAAAGCCTGAAGTGTTACAAAGAACACTGTGCTTTAGTGGAAGTTGGAATGCAAGCCGTCTTTCTCCTTGAGCTACGGTGACTTCAGGTATGAGGTCCTCGAAGGACTTCAAAGCAGAGAATTTTACTCAGTACAGCTGAGAATCGAGTGATGAGGCAGACTTCCATGGTTTGCTGGCCTTGCTAGACCGTGTCCCTGAGGCTGATGGTGAGCTGAGGAAATCTAGCTTTCCCAAGAAAGAGTGCAGTTTGTTATCTTTCACTCGGCCTAAAAAGGGGCACACTGAAGGGCCTACGGGTCTGAGTGTGGCCCAGCAAGCCTGGGGAGTCTTGGGGTACTCAGAGTTCTTGTACGGAAATGGGTACTGACATGAGCGGGCCTGGAGTCCTGAGAAGATTAGTACCTTTAAACTAATGCAGAACTGCGACTAAGGCCTCAAGGAAAATGCTGCACAACTACCCTAGTGGAGGGCAAATCAGAGCCCTAGGTCGAGGGTAGGGCGCACGTTGAGATTCCCCTTCGCTCTAGTGCAGGGCAGGATATGCTCCCCACCAGGGCCTGGAAGCACCCTCTTTCTTTCGAGAAAACTCATTTTCTTCCAGAGCCATGCCTGGCGTGAGGACAAGTCCGACAATCACAGTGTTTTTCAGGTAGCCTCAAGGCCGCATGAATGGAGCTTTCAAGAAGGGAAAACAAGGCTTGTCTCCTAAGGCCTCCATTTCCAGGTTGACACGCAGAAGAAGCATCTGTGGTTTCTAACAGGTCAAAAGAGACCTAGCTCCTCACTGGGTTCTTGGAGAATCAACTTTTCTATGCAGGGTGTTCTGCGTGTAGTGAACTGCCTCAATGAAAGAATTCCCTAGGTGTCCTGGGCTCCTGGGCATCTTCCAAAAGCCTGCGGCGTTCCACCAGAAAGTGTGCTCTAGTTGCACTTGGACCACAAGCCGACTTTCGCCTAGAGGTTGGTTGACTTCAGCTAGGAGCTGGTAGAAGGAATTGTAAGCAAAGAGCTTTCCTCAGTACAGCTCGGACTACTGTAAGCAGGCCGACTTGCATGGCATGCTGCACCTACTACAACCGTGTTCCTGAGGCTGTTGGTGAGCTGAGGAAATCGAGCTCCCCGAGGGAGCGTGCATCATGCTGCCCTTCAGTCGGCACAGACACGGGTACTCCGAAGGGCCTACGTGTCTGAATGTTGATCTTCAACTCAGGGGAGCCTGGGGGTTACTCAGGGTCTTTGTACGGAAACGGGTGCAGAGGCAAGGGAGCAGGAGTCCTGGGAAGATTAGTACCGTTAAACCAATGCAGAAGTGCGACTAAGGCCTCATGGAAGCTGCGCACGCCTACGCTGCTGCATGGCATATCAGGGCCCTCCTTCGAAGCTAGGCCTCACTTTGAGATTCCCTTTAGCTATAGAACAGAACAGGATGAGCTCGGACCGAGAAACTGGGATACCCTGTTTCTTCGTGAAACCTGTTTTTCCCTCTCACAGCCATGCCTGCCCGTGAGTATAAGGCTGACAACCACAGGGTTTTTAAGGGAGCTTCAAGACGCGTAAGAGGAGCTTTCAAGGTGGCAAAACAAGGCCAGTCCCATCAGGCACCATCTCCAGGCTGACACGCAGCATAAGTGTCTCTGGCTTCTGGCAGGTCAAAAGAGACCTAGCTACCTCCCTGGCTCTCCCCTGATTCAGCTTTTCTACACAGGGTGCTCTGTGTGTAGTGAACTGCCTAGACGAAAGAGTGCCCTAGGTCTCCTAGGGTCCTGTGCCTCTCCCAAAAGCCTGAAGTGTTCCACAGAAAACTGTGCTGAAGTGGAAGTTGCAATGCAAGCTGCCTTTAACCTTGAGATACGGTGACTTCAGGTATGAGGTCCTAGAAGGACTTGTAAGCAGAGAGTTTTTCTCAGTACAGCTCAGACTAGGGGAATGAGGACGACTTCCATGGTATGCTGCATTTTCTAGAATCGTGTTCATGAAACCTTTCTGTAGCTGGGGATACCTAGCTCCCCGAATGAAGCGTGCAGCGTGTTACCCTTCACTCCGCCTACCCAGGGGCACCCTGACAGGCCTACGCATCTGAGTGTGGCCCAGCAAGCCCAGGGAAGCCTTGGAGTACTCAGTGTCCTTGTACGGAACGAGTGCTGCCGCGAGGGGTCTAGGAGTCCTGAATACCTTACTAGCGTTCAACTAAAGCAAGAGAGCGACTAAGGCCTCATGGAAGCTGTTGCACGCCTACTCCGCTACATGGCATATCAGGGCCCTCCTTCGAAGCGAGGGCACACTTTGAGTTTCCCTTTAGCTATAAAACAAGACAGGATTAGCTCTGACTCAGAAACTGAAATACCCTGTCTCTTCGTGTAACCTCTTTTTCCCTCTCACAGCCATGCCTGCCGTGAGTATAAGCCTGACAACCACAGTGTTTTTCAGGGAGCTTCAAGGCGCATAAGAGGAGCTTTCAAGGTGGGAAAACAAGGCCAGTCCCATCAGGCACCATCTCCAGGTTGACACGCAGCGTAAGTGTCTCTGGCTTCTGGCAGGTCAAAAGAGACCTAGCTACCTCCCTGGCTCTTCCCTGATTCAACTTTTCTACATAAGGTGCTCTGCGTGGAGCGAACTGCTTAGATGAAAGACTGCCCTAGTACTCCTAGGGTCCTGTGCCTCTCCCAAAAGCCTGAAGTGTTACACACAAAACTGTGCTGTAGTGGAAGTTGCAATGCAAGCTGCCTTTTCTCCTTGAGATACGGTGACTTCAGGTATGAGGTCCTAGAAGGACTTGTAAGCAGAGAGTTTTTCTCAGTACCGCTCAGAGTAGTGCAACGAGGACGAATTTCATGGTATGCTGGACTTGCTAGGACCGTGTTCATGAAGCCGTTGGTGAGCTGGGGATATCTGGCTCGCCCAAGGAAGAGTGCAGCGTGTGACTCTTCCCTCGACCTACGCAGGGCCACCCTGAATGGCCTACGGGTCTGAGTGTGGCCCAGCAAGCCCAGGGGAGCCTGGGGGTACTCAGGGTCCCTGTACGGAAACGAGTGCTGCCGCGAGGGGTCTACGAGTCCTGAAAAGCTTACTAGCGTTCACCTAAAGCAGAAGAGCGACTAAGGCCTCATGGAAGCTGCTGCACGCCTACTCCGCTGCATGGCATATCAGGGCCCTCCTTCGAAGCTAGGCCTCACTTTGAGTTTCCCTTTAGCTAGAGAACAGGACAGGATGAGCTCTGAATCAGAAACTGGAATACGTGTTTCTTCGTGAAACCTCTTTTTCCCTCTCACAGCCATGCCTGTCGTGAGTATAAGCCCGACACCAACAGTGTTTTTCAGTGAGCTTCTAGGCGCATAAAGGGAGCTTTCATGATGGGACAGCAAGGCTAGCCCCATCACGTCCTGTTTCCAGATTGACACACAACATAAGTAGCTGTGCTTTCTAAGAGGTCAAAAGAGACCTAGCTACCTACTTGGCTCTTCCCAGAATCAATTTTTCTGCACAGGGTGTTGTACGTGTAGTGCAGTGCCTAGACAATAGACTGCCCTAGGTCTCTAAGAGCCCTGTGTATGTCCCAAAGCCTGAAGTGTTACAAAGAACACTGTGCTTTAGTGGAAGTTGGAATGCAAGCCGTCTTTCTCCTTGAGCTACGGTGACTTCAGGTATGAGGTCCTCGAAGGACTTCAAAGCAGAGAATTTTACTCAGTACAGCTGAGAATCGAGTGATGAGGCAGACTTCCATGGTTTGCTGGCCTTGCTAGACCGTGTCCCTGAGGCTGATGGTGAGCTGAGGAAATCTAGCTTTCCCAAGAAAGAGTGCAGTTTGTTATCTTTCACTCGGCCTAAAAAGGGGCACACTGAAGGGCCTACGGGTCTGAGTGTGGCCCAGCAAGCCTGGGGAGTCTTGGGGTACTCAGAGTTCTTGTACGGAAATGGGTACTGACATGAGCGGGCCTGGAGTCCTGAGAAGATTAGTACCTTTAAACTAATGCAGAACTGCGACTAAGGCCTCAAGGAAAATGCTGCACAACTACCCTAGTGGAGGGCAAATCAGAGCCCTAGGTCGAGGGTAGGGCGCACGTTGAGATTCCCCTTCGCTCTAGTGCAGGGCAGGATATGCTCCCCACCAGGGCCTGGAAGCACCCTCTTTCTTTCGAGAAAACTCATTTTCTTCCAGAGCCATGCCTGGCGTGAGGACAAGTCCGACAATCACAGTGTTTTTCAGGTAGCCTCAAGGCCGCATGAATGGAGCTTTCAAGAAGGGAAAACAAGGCTTGTCTCCTAAGGCCTCCATTTCCAGGTTGACACGCAGAAGAAGCATCTGTGGTTTCTAACAGGTCAAAAGAGACCTAGCTCCTCACTGGGTTCTTGGAGAATCAACTTTTCTATGCAGGGTGTTCTGCGTGTAGTGAACTGCCTCAATGAAAGAATTCCCTAGGTGTCCTGGGCTCCTGGGCATCTTCCAAAAGCCTGCGGCGTTCCACCAGAAAGTGTGCTCTAGTTGCACTTGGACCACAAGCCGACTTTCGCCTAGAGGTTGGTTGACTTCAGCTAGGAGCTGGTAGAAGGAATTGTAAGCAAAGAGCTTTCCTCAGTACAGCTCGGACTACTGTAAGCAGGCCGACTTGCATGGCATGCTGCACCTACTACAACCGTGTTCCTGAGGCTGTTGGTGAGCTGAGGAAATCGAGCTCCCCGAGGGAGCGTGCATCATGCTGCCCTTCAGTCGGCACAGACACGGGTACTCCGAAGGGCCTACGTGTCTGAATGTTGATCTTCAACTCAGGGGAGCCTGGGGGTTACTCAGGGTCTTTGTACGGAAACGGGTGCAGAGGCAAGGGAGCAGGAGTCCTGAGAAGATTAGTACCGTTAAACCAATGCAGAAGTGCGACTAAGGCCTCATGGAAGCTGCGCACGCCTACGCTGCTGCATGGCATATCAGGGCCCTCCTTCGAAGCTAGGCCTCACTTTGAGATTCCCTTTAGCTATAGAACAGAACAGGATGAGCTCGGACCGAGAAACTGGGATACCCTGTTTCTTCGTGAAACCTGTTTTTCCCTCTCACAGCCATGCCTGCCCGTGAGTATAAGGCTGACAACCACAGGGTTTTTAAGGGAGCTTCAAGACGCGTAAGAGGAGCTTTCAAGGTGGCAAAACAAGGCCAGTCCCATCAGGCACCATCTCCAGGCTGACACGCAGCATTAGTGTCTCTGGCTTCTGGCAGGTCAAAAGAGACCTAGCTACCTCCCTGGCTCTCCCCTGATTCAGCTTTTCTACACAGGGTGCTCTGTGTGTAGTGAACTGCCTAGACGAAAGAGTGCCCTAGGTCTCCTAGGGTCCTGTGCCTCTCCCAAAAGCCTGAAGTGTTCCACAGAAAACTGTGCTGAAGTGGAAGTTGCAATGCAAGCTGCCTTTAACCTTGAGATACGGTGACTTCAGGTATGAGGTCCTAGAAGGACTTGTAAGCAGAGAGTTTTTCTCAGTACAGCTCAGACTAGGGGAATGAGGACGACTTCCATGGTATGCTGCATTTTCTAGAATCGTGTTCATGAAACCTTTCTGTAGCTGGGGATACCTAGCTCCCCGAATGAAGCGTGCAGCGTGTTACCCTTCACTCCGCCTACCCAGGGGCACCCTGACAGGCCTACGCATCTGAGTGTGGCCCAGCAAGCCCAGGGAAGCCTTGGAGTACTCAGTGTCCTTGTACGGAACGAGTGCTGCCGCGAGGGGTCTAGGAGTCCTGAATACCTTACTAGCGTTCAACTAAAGCAAGAGAGCGACTAAGGCCTCATGGAAGCTGTTGCACGCCTACTCCGCTACATGGCATATCAGGGCCCTCCTTCGAAGCGAGGGCACACTTTGAGTTTCCCTTTAGCTATAAAACAAGACAGGATTAGCTCTGACTCAGAAACTGAAATACCCTGTCTCTTCGTGTAACCTCTTTTTCCCTCTCACAGCCATGCCTGCCGTGAGTATAAGCCTGACAACCACAGTGTTTTTAAGGGAGCTTCAAGGCGCATAAGAGGAGCTTTCAAGGTGGGAAAACAAGGCCAGTCCCATCAGGCACCATCTCCAGGTTGACACGCAGCGTAAGTGTCTCTGGCTTCTGGCAGGTCAAAAGAGACCTAGCTACCTCCCTGGCTCTTCCCTGATTCAACTTTTCTACATAAGGTGCTCTGCGTGGAGCGAACTGCTTAGATGAAAGACTGCCCTAGGACTCCTAGGGTCCTGTGCCTCTCCCAAAAGCCTGAAGTGTTACACACAAAACTGTGCTGTAGTGGAAGTTGCAATGCAAGCTGCCTTTTCTCCTTGAGATACGGTGACTTCAGGTATGAGGTCCTAGAAGGACTTGTAAGCAGAGAGTTTTTCTCAGTACCGCTCAGAGTAGGGCAACGAGGACGAATTTCATGGTATGCTGGACTTGCTAGGACCGTGTTCATGAAGCCGTTGGTGAGCTGGGGATATCTGGCTCGCCCAAGGAAGAGTGCAGCGTGTGACTCTTCCCTCGACCTACGCAGGGCCACCCTGAATGGCCTACGGGTCTGAGTGTGGCCCAGCAAGCCCAGGGGAGCCTGGGGGTACTCAGGGTCCCTGTACGGAAACGAGTGCTGCCGCGAGGGGTCTACGAGTCCTGAAAAGCTTACTAGCGTTCACCTAAAGCAGAAGAGCGACTAAGGCCTCATGGAAGCTGCTGCACGCCTACTCCGCTGCATGGCATATCAGGGCCCTCCTTCGAAGCTAGGCCTCACTTTGAGTTTCCCTTTAGCTAGAGAACAGGACAGGATGAGCTCTGAATCAGAAACTGGAATACGTGTTTCTTCGTGAAACCTCTTTTTCCCTCTCACAGCCATGCCTGTCGTGAGTATAAGCCCGACACCAACAGTGTTTTTCAGTGAGCTTCTAGGCGCATAAAGGGAGCTTTCATGATGGGACAGCAAGGCTAGCCCCATCACGTCCTGTTTCCAGATTGACACACAACATAAGTAGCTGTGCTTTCTAAGAGGTCAAAAGAGACCTAGCTACCTACTTGGCTCTTCCCAGAATCAATTTTTCTGCACAGGGTGTTGTACGTGTAGTGCAGTGCCTAGACAATAGACTGCCCTAGGTCTCTAAGAGCCCTGTGTATGTCCCAAAGCCTGAAGTGTTACAAAGAACACTGTGCTTTAGTGGAAGTTGGAATGCAAGCCGTCTTTCTCCTTGAGCTACGGTGACTTCAGGTATGAGGTCCTCGAAGGACTTCAAAGCAGAGAATTTTACTCAGTACAGCTGAGAATCGAGTGATGAGGCAGACTTCCATGGTTTGCTGGCCTTGCTAGACCGTGTCCCTGAGGCTGATGGTGAGCTGAGGAAATCTAGCTTTCCCAAGAAAGAGTGCAGTTTGTTATCTTTCACTCGGCCTAAAAAGGGGCACACTGAAGGGCCTACGGGTCTGAGTGTGGCCCAGCAAGCCTGGGGAGTCTTGGGGTACTCAGAGTTCTTGTACGGAAATGGGTACTGACATGAGCGGGCCTGGAGTCCTGAGAAGATTAGTACCTTTAAACTAATGCAGAACTGCGACTAAGGCCTCAAGGAAAATGCTGCACAACTACCCTAGTGGAGGGCAAATCAGAGCCCTAGGTCGAGGGTAGGGCGCACGTTGAGATTCCCCTTCGCTCTAGTGCAGGGCAGGATATGCTCCCCACCAGGGCCTGGAAGCACCCTCTTTCTTTCGAGAAAACTCATTTTCTTCCAGAGCCATGCCTGGCGTGAGGACAAGTCCGACAATCACAGTGTTTTTCAGGTAGCCTCAAGGCCGCATGAATGGAGCTTTCAAGAAGGGAAAACAAGGCTTGTCTCCTAAGGCCTCCATTTCCAGGTTGACACGCAGAAGAAGCATCTGTGGTTTCTAACAGGTCAAAAGAGACCTAGCTCCTCACTGGGTTCTTGGAGAATCAACTTTTCTATGCAGGGTGTTCTGCGTGTAGTGAACTGCCTCAATGAAAGAATTCCCTAGGTGTCCTGGGCTCCTGGGCATCTTCCAAAAGCCTGCGGCGTTCCACCAGAAAGTGTGCTCTAGTTGCACTTGGACCACAAGCCGACTTTCGCCTAGAGGTTGGTTGACTTCAGCTAGGAGCTGGTAGAAGGAATTGTAAGCAAAGAGCTTTCCTCAGTACAGCTCGGACTACTGTAAGCAGGCCGACTTGCATGGCATGCTGCACCTACTACAACCGTGTTCCTGAGGCTGTTGGTGAGCTGAGGAAATCGAGCTCCCCGAGGGAGCGTGCATCATGCTGCCCTTCAGTCGGCACAGACACGGGTACTCCGAAGGGCCTACGTGTCTGAATGTTGATCTTCAACTCAGGGGAGCCTGGGGGTTACTCAGGGTCTTTGTACGGAAACGGGTGCAGAGGCAAGGGAGCAGGAGTCCTGGGAAGATTAGTACCGTTAAACCAATGCAGAAGTGCGACTAAGGCCTCATGGAAGCTGCGCACGCCTACGCTGCTGCATGGCATATCAGGGCCCTCCTTCGAAGCTAGGCCTCACTTTGAGATTCCCTTTAGCTATAGAACAGAACAGGATGAGCTCGGACCGAGAAACTGGGATACCCTGTTTCTTCGTGAAACCTGTTTTTCCCTCTCACAGCCATGCCTGCCCGTGAGTATAAGGCTGACAACCACAGGGTTTTTAAGGGAGCTTCAAGACGCGTAAGAGGAGCTTTCAAGGTGGCAAAACAAGGCCAGTCCCATCAGGCACCATCTCCAGGCTGACACGCAGCATAAGTGTCTCTGGCTTCTGGCAGGTCAAAAGAGACCTAGCTACCTCCCTGGCTCTCCCCTGATTCAGCTTTTCTACACAGGGTGCTCTGTGTGTAGTGAACTGCCTAGACGAAAGAGTGCCCTAGGTCTCCTAGGGTCCTGTGCCTCTCCCAAAAGCCTGAAGTGTTCCACAGAAAACTGTGCTGAAGTGGAAGTTGCAATGCAAGCTGCCTTTAACCTTGAGATACGGTGACTTCAGGTATGAGGTCCTAGAAGGACTTGTAAGCAGAGAGTTTTTCTCAGTACAGCTCAGACTAGGGGAATGAGGACGACTTCCATGGTATGCTGCATTTTCTAGAATCGTGTTCATGAAACCTTTCTGTAGCTGGGGATACCTAGCTCCCCGAATGAAGCGTGCAGCGTGTTACCCTTCACTCCGCCTACCCAGGGGCACCCTGACAGGCCTACGCATCTGAGTGTGGCCCAGCAAGCCCAGGGAAGCCTTGGAGTACTCAGTGTCCTTGTACGGAACGAGTGCTGCCGCGAGGGGTCTAGGAGTCCTGAATACCTTACTAGCGTTCAACTAAAGCAAGAGAGCGACTAAGGCCTCATGGAAGCTGTTGCACGCCTACTCCGCTACATGGCATATCAGGGCCCTCCTTCGAAGCGAGGGCACACTTTGAGTTTCCCTTTAGCTATAAAACAAGACAGGATTAGCTCTGACTCAGAAACTGAAATACCCTGTCTCTTCGTGTAACCTCTTTTTCCCTCTCACAGCCATGCCTGCCGTGAGTATAAGCCTGACAACCACAGTGTTTTTCAGGGAGCTTCAAGGCGCATAAGAGGAGCTTTCAAGGTGGGAAAACAAGGCCAGTCCCATCAGGCACCATCTCCAGGTTGACACGCAGCGTAAGTGTCTCTGGCTTCTGGCAGGTCAAAAGAGACCTAGCTACCTCCCTGGCTCTTCCCTGATTCAACTTTTCTACATAAGGTGCTCTGCGTGGAGCGAACTGCTTAGATGAAAGACTGCCCTAGGACTCCTAGGGTCCTGTGCCTCTCCCAAAAGCCTGAAGTGTTACACACAAAACTGTGCTGTAGTGGAAGTTGCAATGCAAGCTGCCTTTTCTCCTTGAGATACGGTGACTTCAGGTATGAGGTCCTAGAAGGACTTGTAAGCAGAGAGTTTTTCTCAGTACCGCTCAGAGTAGTGCAACGAGGACGAATTTCATGGTATGCTGGACTTGCTAGGACCGTGTTCATGAAGCCGTTGGTGAGCTGGGGATATCTGGCTCGCCCAAGGAAGAGTGCAGCGTGTGACTCTTCCCTCGACCTACGCAGGGCCACCCTGAATGGCCTACGGGTCTGAGTGTGGCCCAGCAAGCCCAGGGGAGCCTGGGGGTACTCAGGGTCCCTGTACGGAAACGAGTGCTGCCGCGAGGGGTCTACGAGTCCTGAAAAGCTTACTAGCGTTCACCTAAAGCAGAAGAGCGACTAAGGCCTCATGGAAGCTGCTGCACGCCTACTCCGCTGCATGGCATATCAGGGCCCTCCTTCGAAGCTAGGCCTCACTTTGAGTTTCCCTTTAGCTAGAGAACAGGACAGGATGAGCTCTGAATCAGAAACTGGAATACGTGTTTCTTCGTGAAACCTCTTTTTCCCTCTCACAGCCATGCCTGTCGTGAGTATAAGCCCGACACCAACAGTGTTTTTCAGTGAGCTTCTAGGCGCATAAAGGGAGCTTTCATGATGGGACAGCAAGGCTAGCCCCATCACGTCCTGTTTCCAGATTGACACACAACATAAGTAGCTGTGCTTTCTAAGAGGTCAAAAGAGACCTAGCTACCTACTTGGCTCTTCCCAGAATCAATTTTTCTGCACAGGGTGTTGTACGTGTAGTGCAGTGCCTAGACAATAGACTGCCCTAGGTCTCTAAGAGCCCTGTGTATGTCCCAAAGCCTGAAGTGTTACAAAGAACACTGTGCTTTAGTGGAAGTTGGAATGCAAGCCGTCTTTCTCCTTGAGCTACGGTGACTTCAGGTATGAGGTCCTCGAAGGACTTCAAAGCAGAGAATTTTACTCAGTACAGCTGAGAATCGAGTGATGAGGCAGACTTCCATGGTTTGCTGGCCTTGCTAGACCGTGTCCCTGAGGCTGATGGTGAGCTGAGGAAATCTAGCTTTCCCAAGAAAGAGTGCAGTTTGTTATCTTTCACTCGGCCTAAAAAGGGGCACACTGAAGGGCCTACGGGTCTGAGTGTGGCCCAGCAAGCCTGGGGAGTCTTGGGGTACTCAGAGTTCTTGTACGGAAATGGGTACTGACATGAGCGGGCCTGGAGTCCTGAGAAGATTAGTACCTTTAAACTAATGCAGAACTGCGACTAAGGCCTCAAGGAAAATGCTGCACAACTACCCTAGTGGAGGGCAAATCAGAGCCCTAGGTCGAGGGTAGGGCGCACGTTGAGATTCCCCTTCGCTCTAGTGCAGGGCAGGATATGCTCCCCACCAGGGCCTGGAAGCACCCTCTTTCTTTCGAGAAAACTCATTTTCTTCCAGAGCCATGCCTGGCGTGAGGACAAGTCCGACAATCACAGTGTTTTTCAGGTAGCCTCAAGGCCGCATGAATGGAGCTTTCAAGAAGGGAAAACAAGGCTTGTCTCCTAAGGCCTCCATTTCCAGGTTGACACGCAGAAGAAGCATCTGTGGTTTCTAACAGGTCAAAAGAGACCTAGCTCCTCACTGGGTTCTTGGAGAATCAACTTTTCTATGCAGGGTGTTCTGCGTGTAGTGAACTGCCTCAATGAAAGAATTCCCTAGGTGTCCTGGGCTCCTGGGCATCTTCCAAAAGCCTGCGGCGTTCCACCAGAAAGTGTGCTCTAGTTGCACTTGGACCACAAGCCGACTTTCGCCTAGAGGTTGGTTGACTTCAGCTAGGAGCTGGTAGAAGGAATTGTAAGCAAAGAGCTTTCCTCAGTACAGCTCGGACTACTGTAAGCAGGCCGACTTGCATGGCATGCTGCACCTACTACAACCGTGTTCCTGAGGCTGTTGGTGAGCTGAGGAAATCGAGCTCCCCGAGGGAGCGTGCATCATGCTGCCCTTCAGTCGGCACAGACACGGGTACTCCGAAGGGCCTACGTGTCTGAATGTTGATCTTCAACTCAGGGGAGCCTGGGGGTTACTCAGGGTCTTTGTACGGAAACGGGTGCAGAGGCAAGGGAGCAGGAGTCCTGAGAAGATTAGTACCGTTAAACCAATGCAGAAGTGCGA
This sequence comes from Balaenoptera physalus, assembly GCF_965194825.1. Lineage (NCBI taxonomy): Eukaryota > Metazoa > Chordata > Mammalia > Artiodactyla > Balaenopteridae > Balaenoptera > Balaenoptera physalus. Next base: position 43,980 of record NW_028125196.1, read on the forward strand.
CTAAGGCCTCATGGAAGCTGCGCACGCCTACGCTGCTGCATGGCATATCAGGGCCCTCCTTCGAAGCTAGGCCTCACTTTGAGATTCCCTTTAGCTATAGAACAGAACAGGATGAGCTCGGACCGAGAAACTGGGATACCCTGTTTCTTCGTGAAACCTGTTTTTCCCTCTCACAGCCATGCCTGCCCGTGAGTATAAGGCTGACAACCACAGGGTTTTTAAGGGAGCTTCAAGACGCGTAAGAGGAGCTTTCAAGGTGGCAAAACAAGGCCAGTCCCATCAGGCACCATCTCCAGGCTGACACGCAGCATTAGTGTCTCTGGCTTCTGGCAGGTCAAAAGAGACCTAGCTACCTCCCTGGCTCTCCCCTGATTCAGCTTTTCTACACAGGGTGCTCTGTGTGTAGTGAACTGCCTAGACGAAAGAGTGCCCTAGGTCTCCTAGGGTCCTGTGCCTCTCCCAAAAGCCTGAAGTGTTCCACAGAAAACTGTGCTGAAGTGGAAGTTGCAATGCAAGCTGCCTTTAACCTTGAGATACGGTGACTTCAGGTATGAGGTCCTAGAAGGACTTGTAAGCAGAGAGTTTTTCTCAGTACAGCTCAGACTAGGGGAATGAGGACGACTTCCATGGTATGCTGCATTTTCTAGAATCGTGTTCATGAAACCTTTCTGTAGCTGGGGATACCTAGCTCCCCGAATGAAGCGTGCAGCGTGTTACCCTTCACTCCGCCTACCCAGGGGCACCCTGACAGGCCTACGCATCTGAGTGTGGCCCAGCAAGCCCAGGGAAGCCTTGGAGTACTCAGTGTCCTTGTACGGAACGAGTGCTGCCGCGAGGGGTCTAGGAGTCCTGAATACCTTACTAGCGTTCAACTAAAGCAAGAGAGCGACTAAGGCCTCATGGAAGCTGTTGCACGCCTACTCCGCTACATGGCATATCAGGGCCCTCCTTCGAAGCGAGGGCACACTTTGAGTTTCCCTTTAGCTATAAAACAAGACAGGATTAGCTCTGACTCAGAAACTGAAATACCCTGTCTCTTCGTGTAACCTCTTTTTCCCTCTCACAGCCATGCCTGCCGTGAGTATAAGCCTGACAACCACAGTGTTTTTAAGGGAGCTTCAAGGCGCATAAGAGGAGCTTTCAAGGTGGGAAAACAAGGCCAGTCCCATCAGGCACCATCTCCAGGTTGACACGCAGCGTAAGTGTCTCTGGCTTCTGGCAGGTCAAAAGAGACCTAGCTACCTCCCTGGCTCTTCCCTGATTCAACTTTTCTACATAAGGTGCTCTGCGTGGAGCGAACTGCTTAGATGAAAGACTGCCCTAGGACTCCTAGGGTCCTGTGCCTCTCCCAAAAGCCTGAAGTGTTACACACAAAACTGTGCTGTAGTGGAAGTTGCAATGCAAGCTGCCTTTTCTCCTTGAGATACGGTGACTTCAGGTATGAGGTCCTAGAAGGACTTGTAAGCAGAGAGTTTTTCTCAGTACCGCTCAGAGTAGGGCAACGAGGACGAATTTCATGGTATGCTGGACTTGCTAGGACCGTGTTCATGAAGCCGTTGGTGAGCTGGGGATATCTGGCTCGCCCAAGGAAGAGTGCAGCGTGTGACTCTTCCCTCGACCTACGCAGGGCCACCCTGAATGGCCTACGGGTCTGAGTGTGGCCCAGCAAGCCCAGGGGAGCCTGGGGGTACTCAGGGTCCCTGTACGGAAACGAGTGCTGCCGCGAGGGGTCTACGAGTCCTGAAAAGCTTACTAGCGTTCACCTAAAGCAGAAGAGCGACTAAGGCCTCATGGAAGCTGCTGCACGCCTACTCCGCTGCATGGCATATCAGGGCCCTCCTTCGAAGCTAGGCCTCACTTTGAGTTTCCCTTTAGCTAGAGAACAGGACAGGATGAGCTCTGAATCAGAAACTGGAATACGTGTTTCTTCGTGAAACCTCTTTTTCCCTCTCACAGCCATGCCTGTCGTGAGTATAAGCCCGACACCAACAGTGTTTTTCAGTGAGCTTCTAGGCGCATAAAGGGAGCTTTCATGATGGGACAGCAAGGCTAGCCCCATCACGTCCTGTTTCCAGATTGACACACAACATAAGTAGCTGTGCTTTCTAAGAGGTCAAAAGAGACCTAGCTACCTACTTGGCTCTTCCCAGAATCAATTTTTCTGCACAGGGTGTTGTACGTGTAGTGCAGTGCCTAGACAATAGACTGCCCTAGGTCTCTAAGAGCCCTGTGTATGTCCCAAAGCCTGAAGTGTTACAAAGAACACTGTGCTTTAGTGGAAGTTGGAATGCAAGCCGTCTTTCTCCTTGAGCTACGGTGACTTCAGGTATGAGGTCCTCGAAGGACTTCAAAGCAGAGAATTTTACTCAGTACAGCTGAGAATCGAGTGATGAGGCAGACTTCCATGGTTTGCTGGCCTTGCTAGACCGTGTCCCTGAGGCTGATGGTGAGCTGAGGAAATCTAGCTTTCCCAAGAAAGAGTGCAGTTTGTTATCTTTCACTCGGCCTAAAAAGGGGCACACTGAAGGGCCTACGGGTCTGAGTGTGGCCCAGCAAGCCTGGGGAGTCTTGGGGTACTCAGAGTTCTTGTACGGAAATGGGTACTGACATGAGCGGGCCTGGAGTCCTGAGAAGATTAGTACCTTTAAACTAATGCAGAACTGCGACTAAGGCCTCAAGGAAAATGCTGCACAACTACCCTAGTGGAGGGCAAATCAGAGCCCTAGGTCGAGGGTAGGGCGCACGTTGAGATTCCCCTTCGCTCTAGTGCAGGGCAGGATATGCTCCCCACCAGGGCCTGGAAGCACCCTCTTTCTTTCGAGAAAACTCATTTTCTTCCAGAGCCATGCCTGGCGTGAGGACAAGTCCGACAATCACAGTGTTTTTCAGGTAGCCTCAAGGCCGCATGAATGGAGCTTTCAAGAAGGGAAAACAAGGCTTGTCTCCTAAGGCCTCCATTTCCAGGTTGACACGCAGAAGAAGCATCTGTGGTTTCTAACAGGTCAAAAGAGACCTAGCTCCTCACTGGGTTCTTGGAGAATCAACTTTTCTATGCAGGGTGTTCTGCGTGTAGTGAACTGCCTCAATGAAAGAATTCCCTAGGTGTCCTGGGCTCCTGGGCATCTTCCAAAAGCCTGCGGCGTTCCACCAGAAAGTGTGCTCTAGTTGCACTTGGACCACAAGCCGACTTTCGCCTAGAGGTTGGTTGACTTCAGCTAGGAGCTGGTAGAAGGAATTGTAAGCAAAGAGCTTTCCTCAGTACAGCTCGGACTACTGTAAGCAGGCCGACTTGCATGGCATGCTGCACCTACTACAACCGTGTTCCTGAGGCTGTTGGTGAGCTGAGGAAATCGAGCTCCCCGAGGGAGCGTGCATCATGCTGCCCTTCAGTCGGCACAGACACGGGTACTCCGAAGGGCCTACGTGTCTGAATGTTGATCTTCAACTCAGGGGAGCCTGGGGGTTACTCAGGGTCTTTGTACGGAAACGGGTGCAGAGGCAAGGGAGCAGGAGTCCTGAGAAGATTAGTACCGTTAAACCAATGCAGAAGTGCGACTAAGGCCTCATGGAAGCTGCGCACGCCTACGCTGCTGCATGGCATATCAGGGCCCTCCTTCGAAGCTAGGCCTCACTTTGAGATTCCCTTTAGCTATAGAACAGAACAGGATGAGCTCGGACCGAGAAACTGGGATACCCTGTTTCTTCGTGAAACCTGTTTTTCCCTCTCACAGCCATGCCTGCCCGTGAGTATAAGGCTGACAACCACAGGGTTTTTAAGGGAGCTTCAAGACGCGTAAGAGGAGCTTTCAAGGTGGCAAAACAAGGCCAGTCCCATCAGGCACCATCTCCAGGCTGACACGCAGCATTAGTGTCTCTGGCTTCTGGCAGGTCAAAAGAGACCTAGCTACCTCCCTGGCTCTCCCCTGATTCAGCTTTTCTACACAGGGTGCTCTGTGTGTAGTGAACTGCCTAGACGAAAGAGTGCCCTAGGTCTCCTAGGGTCCTGTGCCTCTCCCAAAAGCCTGAAGTGTTCCACAGAAAACTGTGCTGAAGTGGAAGTTGCAATGCAAGCTGCCTTTAACCTTGAGATACGGTGACTTCAGGTATGAGGTCCTAGAAGGACTTGTAAGCAGAGAGTTTTTCTCAGTACAGCTCAGACTAGGGGAATGAGGACGACTTCCATGGTATGCTGCATTTTCTAGAATCGTGTTCATGAAACCTTTCTGTAGCTGGGGATACCTAGCTCCCCGAATGAAGCGTGCAGCGTGTTACCCTTCACTCCGCCTACCCAGGGGCACCCTGACAGGCCTACGCATCTGAGTGTGGCCCAGCAAGCCCAGGGAAGCCTTGGAGTACTCAGTGTCCTTGTACGGAACGAGTGCTGCCGCGAGGGGTCTAGGAGTCCTGAATACCTTACTAGCGTTCAACTAAAGCAAGAGAGCGACTAAGGCCTCATGGAAGCTGTTGCACGCCTACTCCGCTACATGGCATATCAGGGCCCTCCTTCGAAGCGAGGGCACACTTTGAGTTTCCCTTTAGCTATAAAACAAGACAGGATTAGCTCTGACTCAGAAACTGAAATACCCTGTCTCTTCGTGTAACCTCTTTTTCCCTCTCACAGCCATGCCTGCCGTGAGTATAAGCCTGACAACCACAGTGTTTTTAAGGGAGCTTCAAGGCGCATAAGAGGAGCTTTCAAGGTGGGAAAACAAGGCCAGTCCCATCAGGCACCATCTCCAGGTTGACACGCAGCGTAAGTGTCTCTGGCTTCTGGCAGGTCAAAAGAGACCTAGCTACCTCCCTGGCTCTTCCCTGATTCAACTTTTCTACATAAGGTGCTCTGCGTGGAGCAAACTGCTTAGATGAAAGACTGCCCTAGGACTCCTAGGGTCCTGTGCCTCTCCCAAAAGCCTGAAGTGTTCCACAGAAAACTGTGCTGAAGTGGAAGTTGCAATGCAAGCTGCCTTTAACCTTGAGATACGGTGACTTCAGGTATGAGGTCCTAGAAGGACTTGTAAGCAGAGAGTTTTTCTCAGTACAGCTCAGACTAGGGGAATGAGGACGACTTCCATGGTATGCTGCATTTTCTAGAATCGTGTTCATGAAACCTTTCTGTAGCTGGGGATACCTAGCTCCCCGAATGAAGCGTGCAGCGTGTTACCCTTCACTCCGCCTACCCAGGGGCACCCTGACAGGCCTACGCATCTGAGTGTGGCCCTGCAAGCCCAGGGAAGCCTTGGAGTACTCAGTGTCCTTGTACGGAACGAGTGCTGCCGCGAGGGGTCTAGGAGTCCTGAATACCTTACTAGCGTTCAACTAAAGCAAGAGAGCGACTAAGGCCTCATGGAAGCTGTTGCACGCCTACTCCGCTACATGGCATATCAGGGCCCTCCTTCGAAGCGAGGGCACACTTTGAGTTTCCCTTTAGCTATAAAACAAGACAGGATTAGCTCTGACTCAGAAACTGAAATACACTGTCTCTTCGTGTAACCTCTTTTTCCCTCTCACAGCCATGCCTGCCGTGAGTATAAGCCTGACAACCACAGTGTTTTTAAGGGAGCTTCAAGGCGCATAAGAGGAGCTTTCAAGGTGGGAAAACAAGGCCAGTCCCATCAGGCACCATCTCCAGGTTGACACGCAGCGTAAGTGTCTCTGGCTTCTGGCAGGTCAAAAGAGACCTAGCTACCTCCCTGGCTCTTCCCTGATTCAACTTTTCTACATAAGGTGCTCTGCGTGGAGCGAACTGCTTAGATGAAAGACTGCCCTAGGACTCCTAGGGTCCTGTGCCTCTCCCAAAAGCCTGAAGTGTTACACACAAAACTGTGCTGTAGTGGAAGTTGCAATGCAAGCTGCCTTTTCTCCTTGAGATACGGTGACTTCAGGTATGAGGTCCTAGAAGGACTTGTAAGCAGAGAGTTTTTCTCAGTACCGCTCAGAGTAGTGCAACGAGGACGAATTTCATGGTATGCTGGACTTGCTAGGACCGTGTTCATGAAGCCGTTGGTGAGCTGGGGATATCGAGCTCGCCCAAGGAAGAGTGCAGCGTGTGACTCTTCCCTCGACCTACGCAGGGCCACCCTGAATGGCCTACGGGTCTGAGTGTGGCCCAGCAAGCCCAGGGGAGCCTGGGGGTACTCAGAGTCCCTGTACGGAAACGAGTGCTGCCGCGAGGGGTCTACGAGTCCTGAAAAGCTTACTAGCGTTCACCTAAAGCAGAAGAGCGACTAAGGCCTCATGGAAGCTGCTGCACGCCTACTCCGCTGCATGGCATATCAGGGCCCTCCTTCGAAGCTAGGCCTCACTTTGAGTTTCCCTTTAGCTAGAGAACAGGACAGGATGAGCTCTGAATCAGAAACTGGAATACGTGTTTCTTCGTGAAACCTCTTTTTCCCTCTCACAGCCATGCCTGTCGTGAGTATAAGCCCGACACCAACAGTGTTTTTCAGTGAGCTTCTAGGCGCATAAAGGGAGCTTTCATGATGGGACAGCAAGGCTAGCCCCATCACGTCCTGTTTCCAGATTGACACACAACATAAGTAGCTGTGCTTTCTAAGAGGTCAAAAGAGACCTAGCTACCTACTTGGCTCTTCCCAGAATCAATTTTTCTGCACAGGGTGTTGTACGTGTAGTGCAGTGCCTAGACAATAGACTGCCCTAGGTCTCTAAGAGCCCTGTGTATGTCCCAAAGCCTGAAGTGTTACAAAGAACACTGTGCTTTAGTGGAAGTTGGAATGCAAGCCGTCTTTCTCCTTGAGCTACGGTGACTTCAGGTATGAGGTCCTCGAAGGACTTCAAAGCAGAGAATTTTACTCAGTACAGCTGAGAATCGAGTGATGAGGCAGACTTCCATGGTTTGCTGGCCTTGCTAGACCGTGTCCCTGAGGCTGATGGTGAGCTGAGGAAATCTAGCTTTCCCAAGAAAGAGTGCAGTTTGTTATCTTTCACTCGGCCTAAAAAGGGGCACACTGAAGGGCCTACGGGTCTGAGTGTGGCCCAGCAAGCCTGGGGAGTCTTGGGGTACTCAGAGTTCTTGTACGGAAATGGGTACTGACATGAGCGGGCCTGGAGTCCTGAGAAGATTAGTACCTTTAAACTAATGCAGAACTGCGACTAAGGCCTCAAGGAAAATGCTGCACAACTACCCTAGTGGAGGGCAAATCAGAGCCCTAGGTCGAGGGTAGGGCGCACGTTGAGATTCCCCTTCGCTCTAGTGCAGGGCAGGATATGCTCCCCACCAGGGCCTGGAAGCACCCTCTTTCTTTCGAGAAAACTCATTTTCTTCCAGAGCCATGCCTGGCGTGAGGACAAGTCCGACAATCACAGTGTTTTTCAGGTAGCCTCAAGGCCGCATGAATGGAGCTTTCAAGAAGGGAAAACAAGGCTTGTCTCCTAAGGCCTCCATTTCCAGGTTGACACGCAGAAGAAGCATCTGTGGTTTCTAACAGGTCAAAAGAGACCTAGCTCCTCACTGGGTTCTTGGAGAATCAACTTTTCTATGCAGGGTGTTCTGCGTGTAGTGAACTGCCTCAATGAAAGAATTCCCTAGGTGTCCTGGGCTCCTGGGCATCTTCCAAAAGCCTGCGGCGTTCCACCAGAAAGTGTGCTCTAGTTGCACTTGGACCACAAGCCGACTTTCGCCTAGAGGTTGGTTGACTTCAGCTAGGAGCTGGTAGAAGGAATTGTAAGCAAAGAGCTTTCCTCAGTACAGCTCGGACTACTGTAAGCAGGCCGACTTGCATGGCATGCTGCACCTACTACAACCGTGTTCCTGAGGCTGTTGGTGAGCTGAGGAAATCGAGCTCCCCGAGGGAGCGTGCATCATGCTGCCCTTCAGTCGGCACAGACACGGGTACTCCGAAGGGCCTACGTGTCTGAATGTTGATCTTCAACTCAGGGGAGCCTGGGGGTTACTCAGGGTCTTTGTACGGAAACGGGTGCAGAGGCAAGGGAGCAGGAGTCCTGAGAAGATTAGTACCGTTAAACCAATGCAGAAGTGCGACTAAGGCCTCATGGAAGCTGCGCACGCCTACGCTGCTGCATGGCATATCAGGGCCCTCCTTCGAAGCTAGGCCTCACTTTGAGATTCCCTTTAGCTATAGAACAGAACAGGATGAGCTCGGACCGAGAAACTGGGATACCCTGTTTCTTCGTGAAACCTGTTTTTCCCTCTCACAGCCATGCCTGCCCGTGAGTATAAGGCTGACAACCACAGGGTTTTTAAGGGAGCTTCAAGACGCGTAAGAGGAGCTTTCAAGGTGGCAAAACAAGGCCAGTCCCATCAGGCACCATCTCCAGGCTGACACGCAGCATTAGTGTCTCTGGCTTCTGGCAGGTCAAAAGAGACCTAGCTACCTCCCTGGCTCTCCCCTGATTCAGCTTTTCTACACAGGGTGCTCTGTGTGTAGTGAACTGCCTAGACGAAAGAGTGCCCTAGGTCTCCTAGGGTCCTGTGCCTCTCCCAAAAGCCTGAAGTGTTCCACAGAAAACTGTGCTGAAGTGGAAGTTGCAATGCAAGCTGCCTTTAACCTTGAGATACGGTGACTTCAGGTATGAGGTCCTAGAAGGACTTGTAAGCAGAGAGTTTTTCTCAGTACAGCTCAGACTAGGGGAATGAGGACGACTTCCATGGTATGCTGCATTTTCTAGAATCGTGTTCATGAAACCTTTCTGTAGCTGGGGATACCTAGCTCCCCGAATGAAGCGTGCAGCGTGTTACCCTTCACTCCGCCTACCCAGGGGCACCCTGACAGGCCTACGCATCTGAGTGTGGCCCAGCAAGCCCAGGGAAGCCTTGGAGTACTCAGTGTCCTTGTACGGAACGAGTGCTGCCGCGAGGGGTCTAGGAGTCCTGAATACCTTACTAGCGTTCAACTAAAGCAAGAGAGCGACTAAGGCCTCATGGAAGCTGTTGCACGCCTACTCCGCTACATGGCATATCAGGGCCCTCCTTCGAAGCGAGGGCACACTTTGAGTTTCCCTTTAGCTATAAAACAAGACAGGATTAGCTCTGACTCAGAAACTGAAATACCCTGTCTCTTCGTGTAACCTCTTTTTCCCTCTCACAGCCATGCCTGCCGTGAGTATAAGCCTGACAACCACAGTGTTTTTAAGGGAGCTTCAAGGCGCATAAGAGGAGCTTTCAAGGTGGGAAAACAAGGCCAGTCCCATCAGGCACCATCTCCAGGTTGACACGCAGCGTAAGTGTCTCTGGCTTCTGGCAGGTCAAAAGAGACCTAGCTACCTCCCTGGCTCTTCCCTGATTCAACTTTTCTACATAAGGTGCTCTGCGTGGAGCGAACTGCTTAGATGAAAGACTGCCCTAGGACTCCTAGGGTCCTGTGCCTCTCCCAAAAGCCTGAAGTGTTACACACAAAACTGTGCTGTAGTGGAAGTTGCAATGCAAGCTGCCTTTTCTCCTTGAGATACGGTGACTTCAGGTATGAGGTCCTAGAAGGACTTGTAAGCAGAGAGTTTTTCTCAGTACCGCTCAGAGTAGGGCAACGAGGACGAATTTCATGGTATGCTGGACTTGCTAGGACCGTGTTCATGAAGCCGTTGGTGAGCTGGGGATATCTGGCTCGCCCAAGGAAGAGTGCAGCGTGTGACTCTTCCCTCGACCTACGCAGGGCCACCCTGAATGGCCTACGGGTCTGAGTGTGGCCCAGCAAGCCCAGGGGAGCCTGGGGGTACTCAGGGTCCCTGTACGGAAACGAGTGCTGCCGCGAGGGGTCTACGAGTCCTGAAAAGCTTACTAGCGTTCACCTAAAGCAGAAGAGCGACTAAGGCCTCATGGAAGCTGCTGCACGCCTACTCCGCTGCATGGCATATCAGGGCCCTCCTTCGAAGCTAGGCCTCACTTTGAGTTTCCCTTTAGCTAGAGAACAGGACAGGATGAGCTCTGAATCAGAAACTGGAATACGTGTTTCTTCGTGAAACCTCTTTTTCCCTCTCACAGCCATGCCTGTCGTGAGTATAAGCCCGACACCAACAGTGTTTTTCAGTGAGCTTCTAGGCGCATAAAGGGAGCTTTCATGATGGGACAGCAAGGCTAGCCCCATCACGTCCTGTTTCCAGATTGACACACAACATAAGTAGCTGTGCTTTCTAAGAGGTCAAAAGAGACCTAGCTACCTACTTGGCTCTTCCCAGAATCAATTTTTCTGCACAGGGTGTTGTACGTGTAGTGCAGTGCCTAGACAATAGACTGCCCTAGGTCTCTAAGAGCCCTGTGTATGTCCCAAAGCCTGAAGTGTTACAAAGAACACTGTGCTTTAGTGGAAGTTGGAATGCAAGCCGTCTTTCTCCTTGAGCTACGGTGACTTCAGGTATGAGGTCCTCGAAGGACTTCAAAGCAGAGAATTTTACTCAGTACAGCTGAGAATCGAGTGATGAGGCAGACTTCCATGGTTTGCTGGCCTTGCTAGACCGTGTCCCTGAGGCTGATGGTGAGCTGAGGAAATCTAGCTTTCCCAAGAAAGAGTGCAGTTTGTTATCTTTCACTCGGCCTAAAAAGGGGCACACTGAAGGGCCTACGGGTCTGAGTGTGGCCCAGCAAGCCTGGGGAGTCTTGGGGTACTCAGAATTCTTGTACGGAAATGGGTACTGACATGAGAGGGCCTGGAGTCCTGAGAAGATTAGTACCTTTAAACTAATGCAGAACTGCGACTAAGGCCTCAAGGAAAATGCTGCACAACTACCCTAGTGGAGGGCAAATCAGAGCCCTAGGTCGAGGGTAGGGCGCACGTTGAGATTCCCCTTCGCTCTAGTGCAGGGCAGGATATGCTCCCCACCAGGGCCTGGAAGCACCCTCTTTCTTTCGAGAAAACTCATTTTCTTCCAGAGCCATGCCTGGCGTGAGGACAAGTCCGACAATCACATTGTTTTTCAGGTAGCCTCAAGGCCGCATGAATGGAGCTTTCAAGAAGGGAAAACAAGGCTTGTCTCCTAAGGCCTCCATTTCCAGGTTGACACGCAGAAGAAGCATCTGTGGTTTCTAACAGGTCAAAAGAGACCTAGCTCCTCACTGGGTTCTTGGAGAATCAACTTTTCTATGCAGGGTGTTCTGCGTGTAGTGAACTGCCTCAATGAAAGAATTCCCTAGGTGTCCTGGGCTCCTGGGCATCTTCCAAAAGCCTGCGGCGTTCCACCAGAAAGTGTGCTCTAGTTGCACTTGGACCACAAGCCGACTTTCGCCTAGAGGTTGGTTGACTTCAGCTAGGAGCTGGTAGAAGGAATTGTAAGCAAAGAGCTTTCCTCAGTACAGCTCGGACTACTGTAAGCAGGCCGACTTGCATGGCATGCTGCACCTACTACAACCGTGTTCCTGAGGCTGTTGGTGAGCTGAGGAAATCGAGCTCCCCGAGGGAGCGTGCATCATGCTGCCCTTCAGTCGGCACAGACACGGGTACTCCGAAGGGCCTACGTGTCTGAATGTTGATCTTCAACTCAGGGGAGCCTGGGGGTTACTCAGGGTCTTTGTACGGAAACGGGTGCAGAGGCAAGGGAGCAGGAGTCCTGAGAAGATTAGTACCGTTAAACCAATGCAGAAGTGCGACTAAGGCCTCATGGAAGCTGCGCACGCCTACGCTGCTGCATGGCATATCAGGGCCCTCCTTCGAAGCTAGGCCTCACTTTGAGATTCCCTTTAGCTATAGAACAGAACAGGATGAGCTCGGACCGAGAAACTGGGATACCCTGTTTCTTCGTGAAACCTGTTTTTCCCTCTCACAGCCATGCCTGCCCGTGAGTATAAGGCTGACAACCACAGGGTTTTTAAGGGAGCTTCAAGACGCGTAAGAGGAGCTTTCAAGGTGGCAAAACAAGGCCAGTCCCATCAGGCACCATCTCCAGGCTGACACGCAGCATTAGTGTCTCTGGCTTCTGGCAGGTCAAAAGAGACCTAGCTACCTCCCTGGCTCTCCCCTGATTCAGCTTTTCTACACAGGGTGCTCTGTGTGTAGTGAACTGCCTAGACGAAAGAGTGCCCTAGGTCTCCTAGGGTCCTGTGCCTCTCCCAAAAGCCTGAAGTGTTCCACAGAAAACTGTGCTGAAGTGGAAGTTGCAATGCAAGCTGCCTTTAACCTTGAGATACGGTGACTTCAGGTATGAGGTCCTAGAAGGACTTGTAAGCAGAGAGTTTTTCTCAGTACAGCTCAGACTAGGGGAATGAGGACGACTTCCATGGTATGCTGCATTTTCTAGAATCGTGTTCATGAAACCTTTCTGTAGCTGGGGATACCTAGCTCCCCGAATGAAGCGTGCAGCGTGTTACCCTTCACTCCGCCTACCCAGGGGCACCCTGACAGGCCTACGCATCTGAGTGTGGCCCAGCAAGCCCAGGGAAGCCTTGGAGTACTCAGTGTCCTTGTACGGAACGAGTGCTGCCGCGAGGGGTCTAGGAGTCCTGAATACCTTACTAGCGTTCAACTAAAGCAAGAGAGCGACTAAGGCCTCATGGAAGCTGTTGCACGCCTACTCCGCTACATGGCATATCAGGGCCCTCCTTCGAAGCGAGGGCACACTTTGAGTTTCCCTTTAGCTATAAAACAAGACAGGATTAGCTCTGACTCAGAAACTGAAATACCCTGTCTCTTCGTGTAACCTCTTTTTCCCTCTCACAGCCATGCCTGCCGTGAGTATAAGCCTGACAACCACAGTGTTTTTAAGGGAGCTTCAAGGCGCATAAGAGGAGCTTTCAAGGTGGGAAAACAAGGCCAGTCCCATCAGGCACCATCTCCAGGTTGACACGCAGCGTAAGTGTCTCTGGCTTCTGGCAGGTCAAAAGAGACCTAGCTACCTCCCTGGCTCTTCCCTGATTCAACTTTTCTACATAAGGTGCTCTGCGTGGAGCGAACTGCTTAGATGAAAGACTGCCCTAGGACTCCTAGGGTCCTGTGCCTCTCCCAAAAGCCTGAAGTGTTACACACAAAACTGTGCTGTAGTGGAAGTTGCAATGCAAGCTGCCTTTTCTCCTTGAGATACGGTGACTTCAGGTATGAGGTCCTAGAAGGACTTGTAAGCAGAGAGTTTTTCTCAGTACCGCTCAGAGTAGGGCAACGAGGACGAATTTCATGGTATGCTGGACTTGCTAGGACCGTGTTCATGAAGCCGTTGGTGAGCTGGGGATATCTGGCTCGCCCAAGGAAGAGTGCAGCGTGTGACTCTTCCCTCGACCTACGCAGGGCCACCCTGAATGGCCTACGGGTCTGAGTGTGGCCCAGCAAGCCCAGGGGAGCCTGGGGGTACTCAGGGTCCCTGTACGGAAACGAGTGCTGCCGCGAGGGGTCTACGAGTCCTGAAAAGCTTACTAGCGTTCACCTAAAGCAGAAGAGCGACTAAGGCCTCATGGAAGCTGCTGCACGCCTACTCCGCTGCATGGCATATCAGGGCCCTCCTTCGAAGCTAGGCCTCACTTTGAGTTTCCCTTTAGCTAGAGAACAGGACAGGATGAGCTCTGAATCAGAAACTGGAATACGTGTTTCTTCGTGAAACCTCTTTTTCCCTCTCACAGCCATGCCTGTCGTGAGTATAAGCCCGACACCAACAGTGTTTTTCAGTGAGCTTCTAGGCGCATAAAGGGAGCTTTCATGATGGGACAGCAAGGCTAGCCCCATCACGTCCTGTTTCCAGATTGACACACAACATAAGTAGCTGTGCTTTCTAAGAGGTCAAAAGAGACCTAGCTACCTACTTGGCTCTTCCCAGAATCAATTTTTCTGCACAGGGTGTTGTACGTGTAGTGCAGTGCCTAGACAATAGACTGCCCTAGGTCTCTAAGAGCCCTGTGTATGTCCCAAAGCCTGAAGTGTTACAAAGAACACTGTGCTTTAGTGGAAGTTGGAATGCAAGCCGTCTTTCTCCTTGAGCTACGGTGACTTCAGGTATGAGGTCCTCGAAGGACTTCAAAGCAGAGAATTTTACTCAGTACAGCTGAGAATCGAGTGATGAGGCAGACTTCCATGGTTTGCTGGCCTTGCTAGACCGTGTCCCTGAGGCTGATGGTGAGCTGAGGAAATCTAGCTTTCCCAAGAAAGAGTGCAGTTTGTTATCTTTCACTCGGCCTAAAAAGGGGCACACTGAAGGGCCTACGGGTCTGAGTGTGGCCCAGCAAGCCTGGGGAGTCTTGGGGTACTCAGAGTTCTTGTACGGAAATGGGTACTGACATGAGCGGGCCTGGAGTCCTGAGAAGATTAGTACCTTTAAACTAATGCAGAACTGCGACTAAGGCCTCAAGGAAAATGCTGCACAACTACCCTAGTGGAGGGCAAATCAGAGCCCTAGGTCGAGGGTAGGGCGCACGTTGAGATTCCCCTTCGCTCTAGTGCAGGGCAGGATATGCTCCCCACCAGGGCCTGGAAGCACCCTCTTTCTTTCGAGAAAACTCATTTTCTTCCAGAGCCATGCCTGGCGTGAGGACAAGTCCGACAATCACAGTGTTTTTCAGGTAGCCTCAAGGCCGCATGAATGGAGCTTTCAAGAAGGGAAAACAAGGCTTGTCTCCTAAGGCCTCCATTTCCAGGTTGACACGCAGAAGAAGCATCTGTGGTTTCTAACAGGTCAAAAGAGACCTAGCTCCTCACTGGGTTCTTGGAGAATCAACTTTTCTATGCAGGGTGTTCTGCGTGTAGTGAACTGCCTCAATGAAAGAATTCCCTAGGTGTCCTGGGCTCCTGGGCATCTTCCAAAAGCCTGCGGCGTTCCACCAGAAAGTGTGCTCTAGTTGCACTTGGACCACAAGCCGACTTTCGCCTAGAGGTTGGTTGACTTCAGCTAGGAGCTGGTAGAAGGAATTGTAAGCAAAGAGCTTTCCTCAGTACAGCTCGGACTACTGTAAGCAGGCCGACTTGCATGGCATGCTGCACCTACTACAACCGTGTTCCTGAGGCTGTTGGTGAGCTGAGGAAATCGAGCTCCCCGAGGGAGCGTGCATCATGCTGCCCTTCAGTCGGCACAGACACGGGTACTCCGAAGGGCCTACGTGTCTGAATGTTGATCTTCAACTCAGGGGAGCCTGGGGGTTACTCAGGGTCTTTGTACGGAAACGGGTGCAGAGGCAAGGGAGCAGGAGTCCTGAGAAGATTAGTACCGTTAAACCAATGCAGAAGTGCGACTAAGGCCTCATGGAAGCTGCGCACGCCTACGCTGCTGCATGGCATATCAGGGCCCTCCTTCGAAGCTAGGCCTCACTTTGAGATTCCCTTTCGCTATAGAACAGAACAGGATGAGCTCGGACCGAGAAACTGGGATACCCTGTTTCTTCGTGAAACCTGTTTTTCCCTCTCACAGCCATGCCTGCCCGTGAGTATAAGGCTGACAACCACAGGGTTTTTAAGGGAGCTTCAAGACGCGTAAGAGGAGCTTTCAAGGTGGCAAAACAAGGCCAGTCCCATCAGGCACCATCTCCAGGCTGACACGCAGCATTAGTGTCTCTGGCTTCTGGCAGGTCAAAAGAGACCTAGCTACCTCCCTGGCTCTCCCCTGATTCAGCTTTTCTACACAGGGTGCTCTGTGTGTAGTGAACTGCCTAGACGAAAGAGTGCCCTAGGTCTCCTAGGGTCCTGTGCCTCTCCCAAAAGCCTGAAGTGTTCCACAGAAAACTGTGCTGAAGTGGAAGTTGCAATGCAAGCTGCCTTTAACCTTGAGATACGGTGACTTCAGGTATGAGGTCCTAGAAGGACTTGTAAGCAGAGAGTTTTTCTCAGTACAGCTCAGACTAGGGGAATGAGGACGACTTCCATGGTATGCTGCATTTTCTAGAATCGTGTTCATGAAACCTTTCTGTAGCTGGGGATACCTAGCTCCCCGAATGAAGCGTGCAGCGTGTTACCCTTCACTCCGCCTACCCAGGGGCACCCTGACAGGCCTACGCATCTGAGTGTGGCCCAGCAAGCCCAGGGAAGCCTTGGAGTACTCAGTGTCCTTGTACGGAACGAGTGCTGCCGCGAGGGGTCTAGGAGTCCTGAATACCTTACTAGCGTTCAACTAAAGCAAGAGAGCGACTAAGGCCTCATGGAAGCTGTTGCACGCCTACTCCGCTACATGGCATATCAGGGCCCTCCTTCGAAGCGAGGGCACACTTTGAGTTTCCCTTTAGCTATAAAACAAGACAGGATTAGCTCTGACTCAGAAACTGAAATACCCTGTCTCTTCGTGTAACCTCTTTTTCCCTCTCACAGCCATGCCTGCCGTGAGTATAAGCCTGACAACCACAGTGTTTTTAAGGGAGCTTCAAGGCGCATAAGAGGAGCTTTCAAGGTGGGAAAACAAGGCCAGTCCCATCAGGCACCATCTCCAGGTTGACACGCAGCGTAAGTGTCTCTGGCTTCTGGCAGGTCAAAAGAGACCTAGCTACCTCCCTGGCTCTTCCCTGATTCAACTTTTCTACATAAGGTGCTCTGCGTGGAGCGAACTGCTTAGATGAAAGACTGCCCTAGGACTCCTAGGGTCCTGTGCCTCTCCCAAAAGCCTGAAGTGTTACACACAAAACTGTGCTGTAGTGGAAGTTGCAATGCAAGCTGCCTTTTCTCCTTGAGATACGGTGACTTCAGGTATGAGGTCCTAGAAGGACTTGTAAGCAGAGAGTTTTTCTCAGTACCGCTCAGAGTAGGGCAACGAGGACGAATTTCATGGTATGCTGGACTTGCTAGGACCGTGTTCATGAAGCCGTTGGTGAGCTGGGGATATCTGGCTCGCCCAAGGAAGAGTGCAGCGTGTGACTCTTCCCTCGACCTACGCAGGGCCACCCTGAATGGCCTACGGGTCTGAGTGTGGCCCAGCAAGCCCAGGGGAGCCTGGGGGTACTCAGAGTCCCTGTACGGAAACGAGTGCTGCCGCGAGGGGTCTACGAGTCCTGAAAAGCTTACTAGCGTTCACCTAAAGCAGAAGAGCGACTAAGGCCTCATGGAAGCTGCTGCACGCCTACTCCGCTGCATGGCATATCAGGGCCCTCCTTCGAAGCTAGGCCTCACTTTGAGTTTCCCTTTAGCTAGAGAACAGGACAGGATGAGCTCTGAATCAGAAACTGGAATACGTGTTTCTTCGTGAAACCTCTTTTTCCCTCTCACAGCCATGCCTGTCGTGAGTATAAGCCCGACACCAACAGTGTTTTTCAGTGAGCTTCTAGGCGCATAAAGGGAGCTTTCATGATGGGACAGCAAGGCTAGCCCCATCACGTCCTGTTTCCAGATTGACACACAACATAAGTAGCTGTGCTTTCTAAGAGGTCAAAAGAGACCTAGCTACCTACTTGGCTCTTCCCAGAATCAATTTTTCTGCACAGGGTGTTGTACGTGTAGTGCAGTGCCTAGACAATAGACTGCCCTAGGTCTCTAAGAGCCCTGTGTATGTCCCAAAGCCTGAAGTGTTACAAAGAACACTGTGCTTTAGTGGAAGTTGGAATGCAAGCCGTCTTTCTCCTTGAGCTACGGTGACTTCAGGTATGAGGTCCTCGAAGGACTTCAAAGCAGAGAATTTTACTCAGTACAGCTGAGAATCGAGTGATGAGGCAGACTTCCATGGTTTGCTGGCCTTGCTAGACCGTGTCCCTGAGGCTGATGGTGAGCTGAGGAAATCTAGCTTTCCCAAGAAAGAGTGCAGTTTGTTATCTTTCACTCGGCCTAAAAAGGGGCACACTGAAGGGCCTACGGGTCTGAGTGTGGCCCAGCAAGCCTGGGGAGTCTTGGGGTACTCAGAGTTCTTGTACGGAAATGGGTACTGACATGAGCGGGCCTGGAGTCCTGAGAAGATTAGTACCTTTAAACTAATGCAGAACTGCGACTAAGGCCTCAAGGAAAATGCTGCACAACTACCCTAGTGGAGGGCAAATCAGAGCCCTAGGTCGAGGGTAGGGCGCACGTTGAGATTCCCCTTCGCTCTAGTGCAGGGCAGGATATGCTCCCCACCAGGGCCTGGAAGCACCCTCTTTCTTTCGAGAAAACTCATTTTCTTCCAGAGCCATGCCTGGCGTGAGGACAAGTCCGACAATCACAGTGTTTTTCAGGTAGCCTCAAGGCCGCATGAATGGAGCTTTCAAGAAGGGAAAACAAGGCTTGTCTCCTAAGGCCTCCATTTCCAGGTTGACACGCAGAAGAAGCATCTGTGGTTTCTAACAGGTCAAAAGAGACCTAGCTCCTCACTGGGTTCTTGGAGAATCAACTTTTCTATGCAGGGTGTTCTGCGTGTAGTGAACTGCCTCAATGAAAGAATTCCCTAGGTGTCCTGGGCTCCTGGGCATCTTCCAAAAGCCTGCGGCGTTCCACCAGAAAGTGTGCTCTAGTTGCACTTGGACCACAAGCCGACTTTCGCCTAGAGGTTGGTTGACTTCAGCTAGGAGCTGGTAGAAGGAATTGTAAGCAAAGAGCTTTCCTCAGTACAGCTCGGACTACTGTAAGCAGGCCGACTTGCATGGCATGCTGCACCTACTACAACCGTGTTCCTGAGGCTGTTGGTGAGCTGAGGAAATCGAGCTCCCCGAGGGAGCGTGCATCATGCTGCCCTTCAGTCGGCACAGACACGGGTACTCCGAAGGGCCTACGTGTCTGAATGTTGATCTTCAACTCAGGGGAGCCTGGGGGTTACTCAGGGTCTTTGTACGGAAACGCGTGCAGAGGCAAGGGAGCAGGAGTCCTGGGAAGATTAGTACCGTTAAACCAATGCAGAAGTGCGACTAAGGCCTCATGGAAGCTGCGCACGCCTACGCTGCTGCATGGCATATCAGGGCCCTCCTTCGAAGCTAGGCCTCACTTTGAGATTCCCTTTAGCTATAGAACAGAACAGGATGAGCTCGGACCGAGAAACTGGGATACCCTGTTTCTTCGTGAAACCTGTTTTTCCCTCTCACAGCCATGCCTGCCCGTGAGTATAAGGCTGACAACCACAGGGTTTTTAAGGGAGCTTCAAGACGCGTAAGAGGAGCTTTCAAGGTGGCAAAACAAGGCCAGTCCCATCAGGCACCATCTCCAGGCTGACACGCAGCATAAGTGTCTCTGGCTTCTGGCAGGTCAAAAGAGACCTAGCTACCTCCCTGGCTCTCCCCTGATTCAGCTTTTCTACACAGGGTGCTCTGTGTGTAGTGAACTGCCTAGACGAAAGAGTGCCCTAGGTCTCCTAGGGTCCTGTGCCTCTCCCAAAAGCCTGAAGTGTTCCACAGAAAACTGTGCTGAAGTGGAAGTTGCAATGCAAGCTGCCTTTAACCTTGAGATACGGTGACTTCAGGTATGAGGTCCTAGAAGGACTTGTAAGCAGAGAGTTTTTCTCAGTACAGCTCAGACTAGGGGAATGAGGACGACTTCCATGGTATGCTGCATTTTCTAGAATCGTGTTCATGAAACCTTTCTGTAGCTGGGGATACCTAGCTCCCCGAATGAAGCGTGCAGCGTGTTACCCTTCACTCCGCCTACCCAGGGGCACCCTGACAGGCCTACGCATCTGAGTGTGGCCCAGCAAGCCCAGGGAAGCCTTGGAGTACTCAGTGTCCTTGTACGGAACGAGTGCTGCCGCGAGGGGTCTAGGAGTCCTGAATACCTTACTAGCGTTCAACTAAAGCAAGAGAGCGACTAAGGCCTCATGGAAGCTGTTGCACGCCTACTCCGCTACATGGCATATCAGGGCCCTCCTTCGAAGCGAGGGCACACTTTGAGTTTCCCTTTAGCTATAAAACAAGACAGGATTAGCTCTGACTCAGAAACTGAAATACCCTGTCTCTTCGTGTAACCTCTTTTTCCCTCTCACAGCCATGCCTGCCGTGAGTATAAGCCTGACAACCACAGTGTTTTTAAGGGAGCTTCAAGGCGCATAAGAGGAGCTTTCAAGGTGGGAAAACAAGGCCAGTCCCATCAGGCACCATCTCCAGGTTGACACGCAGCGTAAGTGTCTCTGGCTTCTGGCAGGTCAAAAGAGACCTAGCTACCTCCCTGGCTCTTCCCTGATTCAACTTTTCTACATAAGGTGCTCTGCGTGGAGCGAACTGCTTAGATGAAAGACTGCCCTAGGACTCCTAGGGTCCTGTGCCTCTCCCAAAAGCCTGAAGTGTTACACACAAAACTGTGCTGTAGTGGAAGTTGCAATGCAAGCTGCCTTTTCTCCTTGAGATACGGTGACTTCAGGTATGAGGTCCTAGAAGGACTTGTAAGCAGAGAGTTTTTCTCAGTACCGCTCAGAGTAGTGCAACGAGGACGAATTTCATGGTATGCTGGACTTGCTAGGACCGTGTTCATGAAGCCGTTGGTGAGCTGGGGATATCGAGCTCGCCCAAGGAAGAGTGCAGCGTGTGACTCTTCCCTCGACCTACGCAGGGCCACCCTGAATGGCCTACGGGTCTGAGTGTGGCCCAGCAAGCCCAGGGGAGCCTGGGGGTACTCAGAGTCCCTGTACGGAAACGAGTGCTGCCGCGAGGGGTCTACGAGTCCTGAAAAGCTTACTAGCGTTCACCTAAAGCAGAAGAGCGACTAAGGCCTCATGGAAGCTGCTGCACGCCTACTCCGCTGCATGGCATATCAGGGCCCTCCTTCGAAGCTAGGCCTCACTTTGAGTTTCCCTTTAGCTAGAGAACAGGACAGGATGAGCTCTGAATCAGAAACTGGAATACGTGTTTCTTCGTGAAACCTCTTTTTCCCTCTCACAGCCATGCCTGTCGTGAGTATAAGCCCGACACCAACAGTGTTTTTCAGTGAGCTTCTAGGCGCATAAAGGGAGCTTTCATGATGGGACAGCAAGGCTAGCCCCATCACGTCCTGTTTCCAGATTGACACACAACATAAGTAGCTGTGCTTTCTAAGAGGTCAAAAGAGACCTAGCTACCTACTTGGCTCTTCCCAGAATCAATTTTTCTGCACAGGGTGTTGTACGTGTAGTGCAGTGCCTAGACAATAGACTGCCCTAGGTCTCTAAGAGCCCTGTGTATGTCCCAAAGCCTGAAGTGTTACAAAGAACACTGTGCTTTAGTGGAAGTTGGAATGCAAGCCGTCTTTCTCCTTGAGCTACGGTGACTTCAGGTATGAGGTCCTCGAAGGACTTCAAAGCAGAGAATTTTACTCAGTACAGCTGAGAATCGAGTGATGAGGCAGACTTCCATGGTTTGCTGGCCTTGCTAGACCGTGTCCCTGAGGCTGATGGTGAGCTGAGGAAATCTAGCTTTCCCAAGAAAGAGTGCAGTTTGTTATCTTTCACTCAGCCTAAAAAGGGGCACACTGAAGGGCCTACGGGTCTGAGTGTGGCCCAGCAAGCCTGGGGAGTCTTGGGGTACTCAGAGTTCTTGTACGGAAATGGGTACTGACATGAGCGGGCCTGGAGTCCTGAGAAGATTAGTACCTTTAAACTAATGCAGAACTGCGACTAAGGCCTCAAGGAAAATGCTGCACAACTACCCTAGTGGAGGGCAAATCAGAGCCCTAGGTCGAGGGTAGGGCGCACGTTGAGATTCCCCTTCGCTCTAGTGCAGGGCAGGATATGCTCCCCACCAGGGCCTGGAAGCACCCTCTTTCTTTCGAGAAAACTCATTTTCTTCCAGAGCCATGCCTGGCGTGAGGACAAGTCCGACAATCACATTGTTTTTCAGGTAGCCTCAAGGCCGCATGAATGGAGCTTTCAAGAAGGGAAAACAAGGCTTGTCTCCTAAGGCCTCCATTTCCAGGTTGACACGCAGAAGAAGCATCTGTGGTTTCTAACAGGTCAAAAGAGACCTAGCTCCTCACTGGGTTCTTGGAGAATCAACTTTTCTATGCAGGGTGTTCTGCGTGTAGTGAACTGCCTCAATGAAAGAATTCCCTAGGTGTCCTGGGCTCCTGGGCATCTTCCAAAAGCCTGCGGCGTTCCACCAGAAAGTGTGCTCTAGTTGCACTTGGACCACAAGCCGACTTTCGCCTAGAGGTTGGTTGACTTCAGCTAGGAGCTGGTAGAAGGAATTGTAAGCAAAGAGCTTTCCTCAGTACAGCTCGGACTACTGTAAGCAGGCCGACTTGCATGGCATGCTGCACCTACTACAACCGTGTTCCTGAGGCTGTTGGTGAGCTGAGGAAATCGAGCTCCCCGAGGGAGCGTGCATCATGCTGCCCTTCAGTCGGCACAGACACGGGTACTCCGAAGGGCCTACGTGTCTGAATGTTGATCTTCAACTCAGGGGAGCCTGGGGGTTACTCAGGGTCTTTGTACGGAAACGGGTGCAGAGGCAAGGGAGCAGGAGTCCTGAGAAGATTAGTACCGTTAAACCAATGCAGAAGTGCGACTAAGGCCTCATGGAAGCTGCGCACGCCTACGCTGCTGCATGGCATATCAGGGCCCTCCTTCGAAGCTAGGCCTCACTTTGAGATTCCCTTTAGCTATAGAACAGAACAGGATGAGCTCGGACCGAGAAACTGGGATACCCTGTTTCTTCGTGAAACCTGTTTTTCCCTCTCACAGCCATGCCTGCCCGTGAGTATAAGGCTGACAACCACAGGGTTTTTAAGGGAGCTTCAAGACGCGTAAGAGGAGCTTTCAAGGTGGCAAAACAAGGCCAGTCCCATCAGGCACCATCTCCAGGCTGACACGCAGCATTAGTGTCTCTGGCTTCTGGCAGGTCAAAAGAGACCTAGCTACCTCCCTGGCTCTCCCCTGATTCAGCTTTTCTACACAGGGTGCTCTGTGTGTAGTGAACTGCCTAGACGAAAGAGTGCCCTAGGTCTCCTAGGGTCCTGTGCCTCTCCCAAAAGCCTGAAGTGTTCCACAGAAAACTGTGCTGAAGTGGAAGTTGCAATGCAAGCTGCCTTTAACCTTGAGATACGGTGACTTCAGGTATGAGGTCCTAGAAGGACTTGTAAGCAGAGAGTTTTTCTCAGTACAGCTCAGACTAGGGGAATGAGGACGACTTCCATGGTATGCTGCATTTTCTAGAATCGTGTTCATGAAACCTTTCTGTAGCTGGGGATACCTAGCTCCCCGAATGAAGCGTGCAGCGTGTTACCCTTCACTCCGCCTACCCAGGGGCACCCTGACAGGCCTACGCATCTGAGTGTGGCCCAGCAAGCCCAGGGAAGCCTTGGAGTACTCAGTGTCCTTGTACGGAACGAGTGCTGCCGCGAGGGGTCTAGGAGTCCTGAATACCTTACTAGCGTTCAACTAAAGCAAGAGAGCGACTAAGGCCTCATGGAAGCTGTTGCACGCCTACTCCGCTACATGGCATATCAGGGCCCTCCTTCGAAGCGAGGGCACACTTTGAGTTTCCCTTTAGCTATAAAACAAGACAGGATTAGCTCTGACTCAGAAACTGAAATACCCTGTCTCTTCGTGTAACCTCTTTTTCCCTCTCACAGCCATGCCTGCCGTGAGTATAAGCCTGACAACCACAGTGTTTTTAAGGGAGCTTCAAGGCGCATAAGAGGAGCTTTCAAGGTGGGAAAACAAGGCCAGTCCCATCAGGCACCATCTCCAGGTTGACACGCAGCGTAAGTGTCTCTGGCTTCTGGCAGGTCAAAAGAGACCTAGCTACCTCCCTGGCTCTTCCCTGATTCAACTTTTCTACATAAGGTGCTCTGCGTGGAGCGAACTGCTTAGATGAAAGACTGCCCTAGGACTCCTAGGGTCCTGTGCCTCTCCCAAAAGCCTGAAGTGTTACACACAAAACTGTGCTGTAGTGGAAGTTGCAATGCAAGCTGCCTTTTCTCCTTGAGATACGGTGACTTCAGGTATGAGGTCCTAGAAGGACTTGTAAGCAGAGAGTTTTTCTCAGTACCGCTCAGAGTAGGGCAACGAGGACGAATTTCATGGTATGCTGGACTTGCTAGGACCGTGTTCATGAAGCCGTTGGTGAGCTGGGGATATCTGGCTCGCCCAAGGAAGAGTGCAGCGTGTGACTCTTCCCTCGACCTACGCAGGGCCACCCTGAATGGCCTACGGGTCTGAGTGTGGCCCAGCAAGCCCAGGGGAGCCTGGGGGTACTCAGGGTCCCTGTACGGAAACGAGTGCTGCCGCGAGGGGTCTACGAGTCCTGAAAAGCTTACTAGCGTTCACCTAAAGCAGAAGAGCGACTAAGGCCTCATGGAAGCTGCTGCACGCCTACTCCGCTGCATGGCATATCAGGGCCCTCCTTCGAAGCTAGGCCTCACTTTGAGTTTCCCTTTAGCTAGAGAACAGGACAGGATGAGCTCTGAATCAGAAACTGGAATACGTGTTTCTTCGTGAAACCTCTTTTTCCCTCTCACAGCCATGCCTGTCGTGAGTATAAGCCCGACACCAACAGTGTTTTTCAGTGAGCTTCTAGGCGCATAAAGGGAGCTTTCATGATGGGACAGCAAGGCTAGCCCCATCACGTCCTGTTTCCAGATTGACACACAACATAAGTAGCTGTGCTTTCTAAGAGGTCAAAAGAGACCTAGCTACCTACTTGGCTCTTCCCAGAATCAATTTTTCTGCACAGGGTGTTGTACGTGTAGTGCAGTGCCTAGACAATAGACTGCCCTAGGTCTCTAAGAGCCCTGTGTATGTCCCAAAGCCTGAAGTGTTACAAAGAACACTGTGCTTTAGTGGAAGTTGGAATGCAAGCCGTCTTTCTCCTTGAGCTACGGTGACTTCAGGTATGAGGTCCTCGAAGGACTTCAAAGCAGAGAATTTTACTCAGTACAGCTGAGAATCGAGTGATGAGGCAGACTTCCATGGTTTGCTGGCCTTGCTAGACCGTGTCCCTGAGGCTGATGGTGAGCTGAGGAAATCTAGCTTTCCCAAGAAAGAGTGCAGTTTGTTATCTTTCACTCGGCCTAAAAAGGGGCACACTGAAGGGCCTACGGGTCTGAGTGTGGCCCAGCAAGCCTGGGGAGTCTTGGGGTACTCAGAGTTCTTGTACGGAAATGGGTACTGACATGAGAGGGCCTGGAGTCCTGAGAAGATTAGTACCTTTAAACTAATGCAGAACTGCGACTAAGGCCTCAAGGAAAATGCTGCACAACTACCCTAGTGGAGGGCAAATCAGAGCCCTAGGTCGAGGGTAGGGCGCACGTTGAGATTCCCCTTCGCTCTAGTGCAGGGCAGGATATGCTCCCCACCAGGGCCTGGAAGCACCCTCTTTCTTTCGAGAAAACTCATTTTCTTCCAGAGCCATGCCTGGCGTGAGGACAAGTCCGACAATCACAGTGTTTTTCAGGTAGCCTCAAGGCCGCATGAATGGAGCTTTCAAGAAGGGAAAACAAGGCTTGTCTCCTAAGGCCTCCATTTCCAGGTTGACACGCAGAAGAAGCATCTGTGGTTTCTAACAGGTCAAAAGAGACCTAGCTCCTCACTGGGTTCTTGGAGAATCAACTTTTCTATGCAGGGTGTTCTGCGTGTAGTGAACTGCCTCAATGAAAGAATTCCCTAGGTGTCCTGGGCTCCTGGGCATCTTCCAAAAGCCTGCGGCGTTCCACCAGAAAGTGTGCTCTAGTTGCACTTGGACCACAAGCCGACTTTCGCCTAGAGGTTGGTTGACTTCAGCTAGGAGCTGGTAGAAGGAATTGTAAGCAAAGAGCTTTCCTCAGTACAGCTCGGACTACTGTAAGCAGGCCGACTTGCATGGCATGCTGCACCTACTACAACCGTGTTCCTGAGGCTGTTGGTGAGCTGAGGAAATCGAGCTCCCCGAGGGAGCGTGCATCATGCTGCCCTTCAGTCGGCACAGACACGGGTACTCCGAAGGGCCTACGTGTCTGAATGTTGATCTTCAACTCAGGGGAGCCTGGGGGTTACTCAGGGTCTTTGTACGGAAACGGGTGCAGAGGCAAGGGAGCAGGAGTCCTGAGAAGATTAGTACCGTTAAACCAATGCAGAAGTGCGACTAAGGCCTCATGGAAGCTGCGCACGCCTACGCTGCTGCATGGCATATCAGGGCCCTCCTTCGAAGCTAGGCCTCACTTTGAGATTCCCTTTCGCTATAGAACAGAACAGGATGAGCTCGGACCGAGAAACTGGGATACCCTGTTTCTTCGTGAAACCTGTTTTTCCCTCTCACAGCCATGCCTGCCCGTGAGTATAAGGCTGACAACCACAGGGTTTTTAAGGGAGCTTCAAGACGCGTAAGAGGAGCTTTCAAGGTGGCAAAACAAGGCCAGTCCCATCAGGCACCATCTCCAGGCTGACACGCAGCATTAGTGTCTCTGGCTTCTGGCAGGTCAAAAGAGACCTAGCTACCTCCCTGGCTCTCCCCTGATTCAGCTTTTCTACACAGGGTGCTCTGTGTGTAGTGAACTGCCTAGACGAAAGAGTGCCCTAGGTCTCCTAGGGTCCTGTGCCTCTCCCAAAAGCCTGAAGTGTTCCACAGAAAACTGTGCTGAAGTGGAAGTTGCAATGCAAGCTGCCTTTAACCTTGAGATACGGTGACTTCAGGTATGAGGTCCTAGAAGGACTTGTAAGCAGAGAGTTTTTCTCAGTACAGCTCAGACTAGGGGAATGAGGACGACTTCCATGGTATGCTGCATTTTCTAGAATCGTGTTCATGAAACCTTTCTGTAGCTGGGGATACCTAGCTCCCCGAATGAAGCGTGCAGCGTGTTACCCTTCACTCCGCCTACCCAGGGGCACCCTGACAGGCCTACGCATCTGAGTGTGGCCCAGCAAGCCCAGGGAAGCCTTGGAGTACTCAGTGTCCTTGTACGGAACGAGTGCTGCCGCGAGGGGTCTAGGAGTCCTGAATACCTTACTAGCGTTCAACTAAAGCAAGAGAGCGACTAAGGCCTCATGGAAGCTGTTGCACGCCTACTCCGCTACATGGCATATCAGGGCCCTCCTTCGAAGCGAGGGCACACTTTGAGTTTCCCTTTAGCTATAAAACAAGACAGGATTAGCTCTGACTCAGAAACTGAAATACCCTGTCTCTTCGTGTAACCTCTTTTTCCCTCTCACAGCCATGCCTGCCGTGAGTATAAGCCTGACAACCACAGTGTTTTTAAGGGAGCTTCAAGGCGCATAAGAGGAGCTTTCAAGGTGGGAAAACAAGGCCAGTCCCATCAGGCACCATCTCCAGGTTGACACGCAGCGTAAGTGTCTCTGGCTTCTGGCAGGTCAAAAGAGACCTAGCTACCTCCCTGGCTCTTCCCTGATTCAACTTTTCTACATAAGGTGCTCTGCGTGGAGCGAACTGCTTAGATGAAAGACTGCCCTAGGACTCCTAGGGTCCTGTGCCTCTCCCAAAAGCCTGAAGTGTTACACACAAAACTGTGCTGTAGTGGAAGTTGCAATGCAAGCTGCCTTTTCTCCTTGAGATACGGTGACTTCAGGTATGAGGTCCTAGAAGGACTTGTAAGCAGAGAGTTTTTCTCAGTACCGCTCAGAGTAGGGCAACGAGGACGAATTTCATGGTATGCTGGACTTGCTAGGACCGTGTTCATGAAGCCGTTGGTGAGCTGGGGATATCTGGCTCGCCCAAGGAAGAGTGCAGCGTGTGACTCTTCCCTCGACCTACGCAGGGCCACCCTGAATGGCCTACGGGTCTGAGTGTGGCCCAGCAAGCCCAGGGGAGCCTGGGGGTACTCAGGGTCCCTGTACGGAAACGAGTGCTGCCGCGAGGGGTCTACGAGTCCTGAAAAGCTTACTAGCGTTCACCTAAAGCAGAAGAGCGACTAAGGCCTCATGGAAGCTGCTGCACGCCTACTCCGCTGCATGGCATATCAGGGCCCTCCTTCGAAGCTAGGCCTCACTTTGAGTTTCCCTTTAGCTAGAGAACAGGACAGGATGAGCTCTGAATCAGAAACTGGAATACGTGTTTCTTCGTGAAACCTCTTTTTCCCTCTCACAGCCATGCCTGTCGTGAGTATAAGCCCGACACCAACAGTGTTTTTCAGTGAGCTTCTAGGCGCATAAAGGGAGCTTTCATGATGGGACAGCAAGGCTAGCCCCATCACGTCCTGTTTCCAGATTGACACACAACATAAGTAGCTGTGCTTTCTAAGAGGTCAAAAGAGACCTAGCTACCTACTTGGCTCTTCCCAGAATCAATTTTTCTGCACAGGGTGTTGTACGTGTAGTGCAGTGCCTAGACAATAGACTGCCCTAGGTCTCTAAGAGCCCTGTGTATGTCCCAAAGCCTGAAGTGTTACAAAGAACACTGTGCTTTAGTGGAAGTTGGAATGCAAGCCGTCTTTCTCCTTGAGCTACGGTGACTTCAGGTATGAGGTCCTCGAAGGACTTCAAAGCAGAGAATTTTACTCAGTACAGCTGAGAATCGAGTGATGAGGCAGACTTCCATGGTTTGCTGGCCTTGCTAGACCGTGTCCCTGAGGCTGATGGTGAGCTGAGGAAATCTAGCTTTCCCAAGAAAGAGTGCAGTTTGTTATCTTTCACTCGGCCTAAAAAGGGGCACACTGAAGGGCCTACGGGTCTGAGTGTGGCCCAGCAAGCCTGGGGAGTCTTGGGGTACTCAGAGTTCTTGTACGGAAATGGGTACTGACATGAGCGGGCCTGGAGTCCTGAGAAGATTAGTACCTTTAAACTAATGCAGAACTGCGACTAAGGCCTCAAGGAAAATGCTGCACAACTACCCTAGTGGAGGGCAAATCAGAGCCCTAGGTCGAGGGTAGGGCGCACGTTGAGATTCCCCTTCGCTCTAGTGCAGGGCAGGATATGCTCCCCACCAGGGCCTGGAAGCACCCTCTTTCTTTCGAGAAAACTCATTTTCTTCCAGAGCCATGCCTGGCGTGAGGACAAGTCCGACAATCACAGTGTTTTTCAGGTAGCCTCAAGGCCGCATGAATGGAGCTTTCAAGAAGGGAAAACAAGGCTTGTCTCCTAAGGCCTCCATTTCCAGGTTGACACGCAGAAGAAGCATCTGTGGTTTCTAACAGGTCAAAAGAGACCTAGCTCCTCACTGGGTTCTTGGAGAATCAACTTTTCTATGCAGGGTGTTCTGCGTGTAGTGAACTGCCTCAATGAAAGAATTCCCTAGGTGTCCTGGGCTCCTGGGCATCTTCCAAAAGCCTGCGGCGTTCCACCAGAAAGTGTGCTCTAGTTGCACTTGGACCACAAGCCGACTTTCGCCTAGAGGTTGGTTGACTTCAGCTAGGAGCTGGTAGAAGGAATTGTAAGCAAAGAGCTTTCCTCAGTACAGCTCGGACTACTGTAAGCAGGCCGACTTGCATGGCATGCTGCACCTACTACAACCGTGTTCCTGAGGCTGTTGGTGAGCTGAGGAAATCGAGCTCCCCGAGGGAGCGTGCATCATGCTGCCCTTCAGTCGGCACAGACACGGGTACTCCGAAGGGCCTACGTGTCTGAATGTTGATCTTCAACTCAGGGGAGCCTGGGGGTTACTCAGGGTCTTTGTACGGAAACGGGTGCAGAGGCAAGGGAGCAGGAGTCCTGAGAAGATTAGTACCGTTAAACCAATGCAGAAGTGCGACTAAGGCCTCATGGAAGCTGCGCACGCCTACGCTGCTGCATGGCATATCAGGGCCCTCCTTCGAAGCTAGGCCTCACTTTGAGATTCCCTTTAGCTATAGAACAGAACAGGATGAGCTCGGACCGAGAAACTGGGATACCCTGTTTCTTCGTGAAACCTGTTTTTCCCTCTCACAGCCATGCCTGCCCGTGAGTATAAGGCTGACAACCACAGGGTTTTTAAGGGAGCTTCAAGACGCGTAAGAGGAGCTTTCAAGGTGGCAAAACAAGGCCAGTCCCATCAGGCACCATCTCCAGGCTGACACGCAGCATTAGTGTCTCTGGCTTCTGGCAGGTCAAAAGAGACCTAGCTACCTCCCTGGCTCTCCCCTGATTCAGCTTTTCTACACAGGGTGCTCTGTGTGTAGTGAACTGCCTAGACGAAAGAGTGCCCTAGGTCTCCTAGGGTCCTGTGCCTCTCCCAAAAGCCTGAAGTGTTCCACAGAAAACTGTGCTGAAGTGGAAGTTGCAATGCAAGCTGCCTTTAACCTTGAGATACGGTGACTTCAGGTATGAGGTCCTAGAAGGACTTGTAAGCAGAGAGTTTTTCTCAGTACAGCTCAGACTAGGGGAATGAGGACGACTTCCATGGTATGCTGCATTTTCTAGAATCGTGTTCATGAAACCTTTCTGTAGCTGGGGATACCTAGCTCCCCGAATGAAGCGTGCAGCGTGTTACCCTTCACTCCGCCTACCCAGGGGCACCCTGACAGGCCTACGCATCTGAGTGTGGCCCAGCAAGCCCAGGGAAGCCTTGGAGTACTCAGTGTCCTTGTACGGAACGAGTGCTGCCGCGAGGGGTCTAGGAGTCCTGAATACCTTACTAGCGTTCAACTAAAGCAAGAGAGCGACTAAGGCCTCATGGAAGCTGTTGCACGCCTACTCCGCTACATGGCATATCAGGGCCCTCCTTCGAAGCGAGGGCACACTTTGAGTTTCCCTTTAGCTATAAAACAAGACAGGATTAGCTCTGACTCAGAAACTGAAATACCCTGTCTCTTCGTGTAACCTCTTTTTCCCTCTCACAGCCATGCCTGCCGTGAGTATAAGCCTGACAACCACAGTGTTTTTAAGGGAGCTTCAAGGCGCATAAGAGGAGCTTTCAAGGTGGGAAAACAAGGCCAGTCCCATCAGGCACCATCTCCAGGTTGACACGCAGCGTAAGTGTCTCTGGCTTCTGGCAGGTCAAAAGAGACCTAGCTACCTCCCTGGCTCTTCCCTGATTCAACTTTTCTACATAAGGTGCTCTGCGTGGAGCGAACTGCTTAGATGAAAGACTGCCCTAGGACTCCTAGGGTCCTGTGCCTCTCCCAAAAGCCTGAAGTGTTACACACAAAACTGTGCTGTAGTGGAAGTTGCAATGCAAGCTGCCTTTTCTCCTTGAGATACGGTGACTTCAGGTATGAGGTCCTAGAAGGACTTGTAAGCAGAGAGTTTTTCTCAGTACCGCTCAGAGTAGGGCAACGAGGACGAATTTCATGGTATGCTGGACTTGCTAGGACCGTGTTCATGAAGCCGTTGGTGAGCTGGGGATATCTGGCTCGCCCAAGGAAGAGTGCAGCGTGTGACTCTTCCCTCGACCTACGCAGGGCCACCCTGAATGGCCTACGGGTCTGAGTGTGGCCCAGCAAGCCCAGGGGAGCCTGGGGGTACTCAGGGTCCCTGTACGGAAACGAGTGCTGCCGCGAGGGGTCTACGAGTCCTGAAAAGCTTACTAGCGTTCACCTAAAGCAGAAGAGCGACTAAGGCCTCATGGAAGCTGCTGCACGCCTACTCCGCTGCATGGCATATCAGGGCCCTCCTTCGAAGCTAGGCCTCACTTTGAGTTTCCCTTTAGCTAGAGAACAGGACAGGATGAGCTCTGAATCAGAAACTGGAATACGTGTTTCTTCGTGAAACCTCTTTTTCCCTCTCACAGCCATGCCTGTCGTGAGTATAAGCCCGACACCAACAGTGTTTTTCAGTGAGCTTCTAGGCGCATAAAGGGAGCTTTCATGATGGGACAGCAAGGCTAGCCCCATCACGTCCTGTTTCCAGATTGACACACAACATAAGTAGCTGTGCTTTCTAAGAGGTCAAAAGAGACCTAGCTACCTACTTGGCTCTTCCCAGAATCAATTTTTCTGCACAGGGTGTTGTACGTGTAGTGCAGTGCCTAGACAATAGACTGCCCTAGGTCTCTAAGAGCCCTGTGTATGTCCCAAAGCCTGAAGTGTTACAAAGAACACTGTGCTTTAGTGGAAGTTGGAATGCAAGCCGTCTTTCTCCTTGAGCTACGGTGACTTCAGGTATGAGGTCCTCGAAGGACTTCAAAGCAGAGAATTTTACTCAGTACAGCTGAGAATCGAGTGATGAGGCAGACTTCCATGGTTTGCTGGCCTTGCTAGACCGTGTCCCTGAGGCTGATGGTGAGCTGAGGAAATCTAGCTTTCCCAAGAAAGAGTGCAGTTTGTTATCTTTCACTCGGCCTAAAAAGGGGCACACTGAAGGGCCTACGGGTCTGAGTGTGGCCCAGCAAGCCTGGGGAGTCTTGGGGTACTCAGAGTTCTTGTACGGAAATGGGTACTGACATGAGCGGGCCTGGAGTCCTGAGAAGATTAGTACCTTTAAACTAATGCAGAACTGCGACTAAGGCCTCAAGGAAAATGCTGCACAACTACCCTAGTGGAGGGCAAATCAGAGCCCTAGGTCGAGGGTAGGGCGCACGTTGAGATTCCCCTTCGCTCTAGTGCAGGGCAGGATATGCTCCCCACCAGGGCCTGGAAGCACCCTCTTTCTTTCGAGAAAACTCATTTTCTTCCAGAGCCATGCCTGGCGTGAGGACAAGTCCGACAATCACAGTGTTTTTCAGGTAGCCTCAAGGCCGCATGAATGGAGCTTTCAAGAAGGGAAAACAAGGCTTGTCTCCTAAGGCCTCCATTTCCAGGTTGACACGCAGAAGAAGCATCTGTGGTTTCTAACAGGTCAAAAGAGACCTAGCTCCTCACTGGGTTCTTGGAGAATCAACTTTTCTATGCAGGGTGTTCTGCGTGTAGTGAACTGCCTCAATGAAAGAATTCCCTAGGTGTCCTGGGCTCCTGGGCATCTTCCAAAAGCCTGCGGCGTTCCACCAGAAAGTGTGCTCTAGTTGCACTTGGACCACAAGCCGACTTTCGCCTAGAGGTTGGTTGACTTCAGCTAGGAGCTGGTAGAAGGAATTGTAAGCAAAGAGCTTTCCTCAGTACAGCTCGGACTACTGTAAGCAGGCCGACTTGCATGGCATGCTGCACCTACTACAACCGTGTTCCTGAGGCTGTTGGTGAGCTGAGGAAATCGAGCTCCCCGAGGGAGCGTGCATCATGCTGCCCTTCAGTCGGCACAGACACGGGTACTCCGAAGGGCCTACGTGTCTGAATGTTGATCTTCAACTCAGGGGAGCCTGGGGGTTACTCAGGGTCTTTGTACGGAAACGGGTGCAGAGGCAAGGGAGCAGGAGTCCTGAGAAGATTAGTACCGTTAAACCAATGCAGAAGTGCGACTAAGGCCTCATGGAAGCTGCGCACGCCTACGCTGCTGCATGGCATATCAGGGCCCTCCTTCGAAGCTAGGCCTCACTTTGAGATTCCCTTTAGCTATAGAACAGAACAGGATGAGCTCGGACCGAGAAACTGGGATACCCTGTTTCTTCGTGAAACCTGTTTTTCCCTCTCACAGCCATGCCTGCCCGTGAGTATAAGGCTGACAACCACAGGGTTTTTAAGGGAGCTTCAAGACGCGTAAGAGGAGCTTTCAAGGTGGCAAAACAAGGCCAGTCCCATCAGGCACCATCTCCAGGCTGACACGCAGCATAAGTGTCTCTGGCTTCTGGCAGGTCAAAAGAGACCTAGCTACCTCCCTGGCTCTCCCCTGATTCAGCTTTTCTACACAGGGTGCTCTGTGTGTAGTGAACTGCCTAGACGAAAGAGTGCCCTAGGTCTCCTAGGGTCCTGTGCCTCTCCCAAAAGCCTGAAGTGTTCCACAGAAAACTGTGCTGAAGTGGAAGTTGCAATGCAAGCTGCCTTTAACCTTGAGATACGGTGACTTCAGGTATGAGGTCCTAGAAGGACTTGTAAGCAGAGAGTTTTTCTCAGTACAGCTCAGACTAGGGGAATGAGGACGACTTCCATGGTATGCTGCATTTTCTAGAATCGTGTTCATGAAACCTTTCTGTAGCTGGGGATACCTAGCTCCCCGAATGAAGCGTGCAGCGTGTTACCCTTCACTCCGCCTACCCAGGGGCACCCTGACAGGCCTACGCATCTGAGTGTGGCCCAGCAAGCCCAGGGAAGCCTTGGAGTACTCAGTGTCCTTGTACGGAACGAGTGCTGCCGCGAGGGGTCTAGGAGTCCTGAATACCTTACTAGCGTTCAACTAAAGCAAGAGAGCGACTAAGGCCTCATGGAAGCTGTTGCACGCCTACTCCGCTACATGGCATATCAGGGCCCTCCTTCGAAGCGAGGGCACACTTTGAGTTTCCCTTTAGCTATAAAACAAGACAGGATTAGCTCTGACTCAGAAACTGAAATACCCTGTCTCTTCGTGTAACCTCTTTTTCCCTCTCACAGCCATGCCTGCCGTGAGTATAAGCCTGACAACCACAGTGTTTTTAAGGGAGCTTCAAGGCGCATAAGAGGAGCTTTCAAGGTGGGAAAACAAGGCCAGTCCCATCAGGCACCATCTCCAGGTTGACACGCAGCGTAAGTGTCTCTGGCTTCTGGCAGGTCAAAAGAGACCTAGCTACCTCCCTGGCTCTTCCCTGATTCAACTTTTCTACATAAGGTGCTCTGCGTGGAGCGAACTGCTTAGATGAAAGACTGCCCTAGGACTCCTAGGGTCCTGTGCCTCTCCCAAAAGCCTGAAGTGTTACACACAAAACTGTGCTGTAGTGGAAGTTGCAATGCAAGCTGCCTTTTCTCCTTGAGATACGGTGACTTCAGGTATGAGGTCCTAGAAGGACTTGTAAGCAGAGAGTTTTTCTCAGTACCGCTCAGAGTAGGGCAACGAGGACGAATTTCATGGTATGCTGGACTTGCTAGGACCGTGTTCATGAAGCCGTTGGTGAGCTGGGGATATCTGGCTCGCCCAAGGAAGAGTGCAGCGTGTGACTCTTCCCTCGACCTACGCAGGGCCACCCTGAATGGCCTACGGGTCTGAGTGTGGCCCAGCAAGCCCAGGGGAGCCTGGGGGTACTCAGGGTCCCTGTACGGAAACGAGTGCTGCCGCGAGGGGTCTACGAGTCCTGAAAAGCTTACTAGCGTTCACCTAAAGCAGAAGAGCGACTAAGGCCTCATGGAAGCTGCTGCACGCCTACTCCGCTGCATGGCATATCAGGGCCCTCCTTCGAAGCTAGGCCTCACTTTGAGTTTCCCTTTAGCTAGAGAACAGGACAGGATGAGCTCTGAATCAGAAACTGGAATACGTGTTTCTTCGTGAAACCTCTTTTTCCCTCTCACAGCCATGCCTGTCGTGAGTATAAGCCCGACACCAACAGTGTTTTTCAGTGAGCTTCTAGGCGCATAAAGGGAGCTTTCATGATGGGACAGCAAGGCTAGCCCCATCACGTCCTGTTTCCAGATTGACACACAACATAAGTAGCTGTGCTTTCTAAGAGGTCAAAAGAGACCTAGCTACCTACTTGGCTCTTCCCAGAATCAATTTTTCTGCACAGGGTGTTGTACGTGTAGTGCAGTGCCTAGACAATAGACTGCCCTAGGTCTCTAAGAGCCCTGTGTATGTCCCAAAGCCTGAAGTGTTACAAAGAACACTGTGCTTTAGTGGAAGTTGGAATGCAAGCCGTCTTTCTCCTTGAGCTACGGTGACTTCAGGTATGAGGTCCTCGAAGGACTTCAAAGCAGAGAATTTTACTCAGTACAGCTGAGAATCGAGTGATGAGGCAGACTTCCATGGTTTGCTGGCCTTGCTAGACCGTGTCCCTGAGGCTGATGGTGAGCTGAGGAAATCTAGCTTTCCCAAGAAAGAGTGCAGTTTGTTATCTTTCACTCGGCCTAAAAAGGGGCACACTGAAGGGCCTACGGGTCTGAGTGTGGCCCAGCAAGCCTGGGGAGTCTTGGGGTACTCAGAGTTCTTGTACGGAAATGGGTACTGACATGAGCGGGCCTGGAGTCCTGAGAAGATTAGTACCTTTAAACTAATGCAGAACTGCGACTAAGGCCTCAAGGAAAATGCTGCACAACTACCCTAGTGGAGGGCAAATCAGAGCCCTAGGTCGAGGGTAGGGCGCACGTTGAGATTCCCCTTCGCTCTAGTGCAGGGCAGGATATGCTCCCCACCAGGGCCTGGAAGCACCCTCTTTCTTTCGAGAAAACTCATTTTCTTCCAGAGCCATGCCTGGCGTGAGGACAAGTCCGACAATCACAGTGTTTTTCAGGTAGCCTCAAGGCCGCATGAATGGAGCTTTCAAGAAGGGAAAACAAGGCTTGTCTCCTAAGGCCTCCATTTCCAGGTTGACACGCAGAAGAAGCATCTGTGGTTTCTAACAGGTCAAAAGAGACCTAGCTCCTCACTGGGTTCTTGGAGAATCAACTTTTCTATGCAGGGTGTTCTGCGTGTAGTGAACTGCCTCAATGAAAGAATTCCCTAGGTGTCCTGGGCTCCTGGGCATCTTCCAAAAGCCTGCGGCGTTCCACCAGAAAGTGTGCTCTAGTTGCACTTGGACCACAAGCCGACTTTCGCCTAGAGGTTGGTTGACTTCAGCTAGGAGCTGGTAGAAGGAATTGTAAGCAAAGAGCTTTCCTCAGTACAGCTCGGACTACTGTAAGCAGGCCGACTTGCATGGCATGCTGCACCTACTACAACCGTGTTCCTGAGGCTGTTGGTGAGCTGAGGAAATCGAGCTCCCCGAGGGAGCGTGCATCATGCTGCCCTTCAGTCGGCACAGACACGGGTACTCCGAAGGGCCTACGTGTCTGAATGTTGATCTTCAACTCAGGGGAGCCTGGGGGTTACTCAGGGTCTTTGTACGGAAACGGGTGCAGAGGCAAGGGAGCAGGAGTCCTGAGAAGATTAGTACCGTTAAACCAATGCAGAAGTGCGACTAAGGCCTCATGGAAGCTGCGCACGCCTACGCTGCTGCATGGCATATCAGGGCCCTCCTTCGAAGCTAGGCCTCACTTTGAGATTCCCTTTAGCTATAGAACAGAACAGGATGAGCTCGGACCGAGAAACTGGGATACCCTGTTTCTTCGTGAAACCTGTTTTTCCCTCTCACAGCCATGCCTGCCCGTGAGTATAAGGCTGACAACCACAGGGTTTTTAAGGGAGCTTCAAGACGCGTAAGAGGAGCTTTCAAGGTGGCAAAACAAGGCCAGTCCCATCAGGCACCATCTCCAGGCTGACACGCAGCATTAGTGTCTCTGGCTTCTGGCAGGTCAAAAGAGACCTAGCTACCTCCCTGGCTCTCCCCTGATTCAGCTTTTCTACACAGGGTGCTCTGTGTGTAGTGAACTGCCTAGACGAAAGAGTGCCCTAGGTCTCCTAGGGTCCTGTGCCTCTCCCAAAAGCCTGAAGTGTTCCACAGAAAACTGTGCTGAAGTGGAAGTTGCAATGCAAGCTGCCTTTAACCTTGAGATACGGTGACTTCAGGTATGAGGTCCTAGAAGGACTTGTAAGCAGAGAGTTTTTCTCAGTACAGCTCAGACTAGGGGAATGAGGACGACTTCCATGGTATGCTGCATTTTCTAGAATCGTGTTCATGAAACCTTTCTGTAGCTGGGGATACCTAGCTCCCCGAATGAAGCGTGCAGCGTGTTACCCTTCACTCCGCCTACCCAGGGGCACCCTGACAGGCCTACGCATCTGAGTGTGGCCCAGCAAGCCCAGGGAAGCCTTGGAGTACTCAGTGTCCTTGTACGGAACGAGTGCTGCCGCGAGGGGTCTAGGAGTCCTGAATACCTTACTAGCGTTCAACTAAAGCAAGAGAGCGACTAAGGCCTCATGGAAGCTGTTGCACGCCTACTCCGCTACATGGCATATCAGGGCCCTCCTTCGAAGCGAGGGCACACTTTGAGTTTCCCTTTAGCTATAAAACAAGACAGGATTAGCTCTGACTCAGAAACTGAAATACCCTGTCTCTTCGTGTAACCTCTTTTTCCCTCTCACAGCCATGCCTGCCGTGAGTATAAGCCTGACAACCACAGTGTTTTTAAGGGAGCTTCAAGGCGCATAAGAGGAGCTTTCAAGGTGGGAAAACAAGGCCAGTCCCATCAGGCACCATCTCCAGGTTGACACGCAGCGTAAGTGTCTCTGGCTTCTGGCAGGTCAAAAGAGACCTAGCTACCTCCCTGGCTCTTCCCTGATTCAACTTTTCTACATAAGGTGCTCTGCGTGGAGCGAACTGCTTAGATGAAAGACTGCCCTAGGACTCCTAGGGTCCTGTGCCTCTCCCAAAAGCCTGAAGTGTTACACACAAAACTGTGCTGTAGTGGAAGTTGCAATGCAAGCTGCCTTTTCTCCTTGAGATACGGTGACTTCAGGTATGAGGTCCTAGAAGGACTTGTAAGCAGAGAGTTTTTCTCAGTACCGCTCAGAGTAGGGCAACGAGGACGAATTTCATGGTATGCTGGACTTGCTAGGACCGTGTTCATGAAGCCGTTGGTGAGCTGGGGATATCTGGCTCGCCCAAGGAAGAGTGCAGCGTGTGACTCTTCCCTCGACCTACGCAGGGCCACCCTGAATGGCCTACGGGTCTGAGTGTGGCCCAGCAAGCCCAGGGGAGCCTGGGGGTACTCAGGGTCCCTGTACGGAAACGAGTGCTGCCGCGAGGGGTCTACGAGTCCTGAAAAGCTTACTAGCGTTCACCTAAAGCAGAAGAGCGACTAAGGCCTCATGGAAGCTGCTGCACGCCTACTCCGCTGCATGGCATATCAGGGCCCTCCTTCGAAGCTAGGCCTCACTTTGAGTTTCCCTTTAGCTAGAGAACAGGACAGGATGAGCTCTGAATCAGAAACTGGAATACGTGTTTCTTCGTGAAACCTCTTTTTCCCTCTCACAGCCATGCCTGTCGTGAGTATAAGCCCGACACCAACAGTGTTTTTCAGTGAGCTTCTAGGCGCATAAAGGGAGCTTTCATGATGGGACAGCAAGGCTAGCCCCATCACGTCCTGTTTCCAGATTGACACACAACATAAGTAGCTGTGCTTTCTAAGAGGTCAAAAGAGACCTAGCTACCTACTTGGCTCTTCCCAGAATCAATTTTTCTGCACAGGGTGTTGTACGTGTAGTGCAGTGCCTAGACAATAGACTGCCCTAGGTCTCTAAGAGCCCTGTGTATGTCCCAAAGCCTGAAGTGTTACAAAGAACACTGTGCTTTAGTGGAAGTTGGAATGCAAGCCGTCTTTCTCCTTGAGCTACGGTGACTTCAGGTATGAGGTCCTCGAAGGACTTCAAAGCAGAGAATTTTACTCAGTACAGCTGAGAATCGAGTGATGAGGCAGACTTCCATGGTTTGCTGGCCTTGCTAGACCGTGTCCCTGAGGCTGATGGTGAGCTGAGGAAATCTAGCTTTCCCAAGAAAGAGTGCAGTTTGTTATCTTTCACTCGGCCTAAAAAGGGGCACACTGAAGGGCCTACGGGTCTGAGTGTGGCCCAGCAAGCCTGGGGAGTCTTGGGGTACTCAGAGTTCTTGTACGGAAATGGGTACTGACATGAGCGGGCCTGGAGTCCTGAGAAGATTAGTACCTTTAAACTAATGCAGAACTGCGACTAAGGCCTCAAGGAAAATGCTGCACAACTACCCTAGTGGAGGGCAAATCAGAGCCCTAGGTCGAGGGTAGGGCGCACGTTGAGATTCCCCTTCGCTCTAGTGCAGGGCAGGATATGCTCCCCACCAGGGCCTGGAAGCACCCTCTTTCTTTCGAGAAAACTCATTTTCTTCCAGAGCCATGCCTGGCGTGAGGACAAGTCCGACAATCACAGTGTTTTTCAGGTAGCCTCAAGGCCGCATGAATGGAGCTTTCAAGAAGGGAAAACAAGGCTTGTCTCCTAAGGCCTCCATTTCCAGGTTGACACGCAGAAGAAGCATCTGTGGTTTCTAACAGGTCAAAAGAGACCTAGCTCCTCACTGGGTTCTTGGAGAATCAACTTTTCTATGCAGGGTGTTCTGCGTGTAGTGAACTGCCTCAATGAAAGAATTCCCTAGGTGTCCTGGGCTCCTGGGCATCTTCCAAAAGCCTGCGGCGTTCCACCAGAAAGTGTGCTCTAGTTGCACTTGGACCACAAGCCGACTTTCGCCTAGAGGTTGGTTGACTTCAGCTAGGAGCTGGTAGAAGGAATTGTAAGCAAAGAGCTTTCCTCAGTACAGCTCGGACTACTGTAAGCAGGCCGACTTGCATGGCATGCTGCACCTACTACAACCGTGTTCCTGAGGCTGTTGGTGAGCTGAGGAAATCGAGCTCCCCGAGGGAGCGTGCATCATGCTGCCCTTCAGTCGGCACAGACACGGGTACTCCGAAGGGCCTACGTGTCTGAATGCTGATCTTCAACTCAGGGGAGCCTGGGGGTTACTCAGGGTCTTTGTACGGAAACGGGTGCAGAGGCAAGGGAGCAGGAGTCCTGGGAAGATTAGTACCGTTAAACCAATGCAGAAGTGCGACTAAGGCCTCATGGAAGCTGCGCACGCCTACGCTGCTGCATGGCATATCAGGGCCCTCCTTCGAAGCTAGGCCTCACTTTGAGATTCCCTTTAGCTATAGAACAGAACAGGATGAGCTCGGACCGAGAAACTGGGATACCCTGTTTCTTCGTGAAACCTGTTTTTCCCTCTCACAGCCATGCCTGCCCGTGAGTATAAGGCTGACAACCACAGGGTTTTTAAGGGAGCTTCAAGACGCGTAAGAGGAGCTTTCAAGGTGGCAAAACAAGGCCAGTCCCATCAGGCACCATCTCCAGGCTGACACGCAGCATAAGTGTCTCTGGCTTCTGGCAGGTCAAAAGAGACCTAGCTACCTCCCTGGCTCTCCCCTGATTCAGCTTTTCTACACAGGGTGCTCTGTGTGTAGTGAACTGCCTAGACGAAAGAGTGCCCTAGGTCTCCTAGGGTCCTGTGCCTCTCCCAAAAGCCTGAAGTGTTCCACAGAAAACTGTGCTGAAGTGGAAGTTGCAATGCAAGCTGCCTTTAACCTTGAGATACGGTGACTTCAGGTATGAGGTCCTAGAAGGACTTGTAAGCAGAGAGTTTTTCTCAGTACAGCTCAGACTAGGGGAATGAGGACGACTTCCATGGTATGCTGCATTTTCTAGAATCGTGTTCATGAAACCTTTCTGTAGCTGGGGATACCTAGCTCCCCGAATGAAGCGTGCAGCGTGTTACCCTTCACTCCGCCTACCCAGGGGCACCCTGACAGGCCTACGCATCTGAGTGTGGCCCAGCAAGCCCAGGGAAGCCTTGGAGTACTCAGTGTCCTTGTACGGAACGAGTGCTGCCGCGAGGGGTCTAGGAGTCCTGAATACCTTACTAGCGTTCAACTAAAGCAAGAGAGCGACTAAGGCCTCATGGAAGCTGTTGCACGCCTACTCCGCTACATGGCATATCAGGGCCCTCCTTCGAAGCGAGGGCACACTTTGAGTTTCCCTTTAGCTATAAAACAAGACAGGATTAGCTCTGACTCAGAAACTGAAATACCCTGTCTCTTCGTGTAACCTCTTTTTCCCTCTCACAGCCATGCCTGCCGTGAGTATAAGCCTGACAACCACAGTGTTTTTAAGGGAGCTTCAAGGCGCATAAGAGGAGCTTTCAAGGTGGGAAAACAAGGCCAGTCCCATCAGGCACCATCTCCAGGTTGACACGCAGCGTAAGTGTCTCTGGCTTCTGGCAGGTCAAAAGAGACCTAGCTACCTCCCTGGCTCTTCCCTGATTCAACTTTTCTACATAAGGTGCTCTGCGTGGAGCGAACTGCTTAGATGAAAGACTGCCCTAGGACTCCTAGGGTCCTGTGCCTCTCCCAAAAGCCTGAAGTGTTACACACAAAACTGTGCTGTAGTGGAAGTTGCAATGCAAGCTGCCTTTTCTCCTTGAGATACGGTGACTTCAGGTATGAGGTCCTAGAAGGACTTGTAAGCAGAGAGTTTTTCTCAGTACCGCTCAGAGTAGGGCAACGAGGACGAATTTCATGGTATGCTGGACTTGCTAGGACCGTGTTCATGAAGCCGTTGGTGAGCTGGGGATATCGAGCTCGCCCAAGGAAGAGTGCAGCGTGTGACTCTT
This sequence comes from Balaenoptera physalus, assembly GCF_965194825.1. Classification (NCBI taxonomy): domain Eukaryota; kingdom Metazoa; phylum Chordata; class Mammalia; order Artiodactyla; family Balaenopteridae; genus Balaenoptera; species Balaenoptera physalus. The sequence goes on from NW_028125196.1 coordinate 85,585, forward strand.
CCCTCGACCTACGCAGGGCCACCCTGAATGGCCTACGGGTCTGAGTGTGGCCCAGCAAGCCCAGGGGAGCCTGGGGGTACTCAGAGTCCCTGTACGGAAACGAGTGCTGCCGCGAGGGGTCTACGAGTCCTGAAAAGCTTACTAGCGTTCACCTAAAGCAGAAGAGCGACTAAGGCCTCATGGAAGCTGCTGCACGCCTACTCCGCTGCATGGCATATCAGGGCCCTCCTTCGAAGCTAGGCCTCACTTTGAGTTTCCCTTTAGCTAGAGAACAGGACAGGATGAGCTCTGAATCAGAAACTGGAATACGTGTTTCTTCGTGAAACCTCTTTTTCCCTCTCACAGCCATGCCTGTCGTGAGTATAAGCCCGACACCAACAGTGTTTTTCAGTGAGCTTCTAGGCGCATAAAGGGAGCTTTCATGATGGGACAGCAAGGCTAGCCCCATCACGTCCTGTTTCCAGATTGACACACAACATAAGTAGCTGTGCTTTCTAAGAGGTCAAAAGAGACCTAGCTACCTACTTGGCTCTTCCCAGAATCAATTTTTCTGCACAGGGTGTTGTACGTGTAGTGCAGTGCCTAGACAATAGACTGCCCTAGGTCTCTAAGAGCCCTGTGTATGTCCCAAAGCCTGAAGTGTTACAAAGAACACTGTGCTTTAGTGGAAGTTGGAATGCAAGCCGTCTTTCTCCTTGAGCTACGGTGACTTCAGGTATGAGGTCCTCGAAGGACTTCAAAGCAGAGAATTTTACTCAGTACAGCTGAGAATCGAGTGATGAGGCAGACTTCCATGGTTTGCTGGCCTTGCTAGACCGTGTCCCTGAGGCTGATGGTGAGCTGAGGAAATCTAGCTTTCCCAAGAAAGAGTGCAGTTTGTTATCTTTCACTCAGCCTAAAAAGGGGCACACTGAAGGGCCTACGGGTCTGAGTGTGGCCCAGCAAGCCTGGGGAGTCTTGGCGTACTCAGAGTTCTTGTACGGAAATGGGTACTGACATGAGCGGGCCTGGAGTCCTGAGAAGATTAGTACCTTTAAACTAATGCAGAACTGCGACTAAGGCCTCAAGGAAAATGCTGCACAACTACCCTAGTGGAGGGCAAATCAGAGCCCTAGGTCGAGGGTAGGGCGCACGTTGAGATTCCCCTTCGCTCTAGTGCAGGGCAGGATATGCTCCCCACCAGGGCCTGGAAGCACCCTCTTTCTTTCGAGAAAACTCATTTTCTTCCAGAGCCATGCCTGGCGTGAGGACAAGTCCGACAATCACAGTGTTTTTCAGGTAGCCTCAAGGCCGCATGAATGGAGCTTTCAAGAAGGGAAAACAAGGCTTGTCTCCTAAGGCCTCCATTTCCAGGTTGACACGCAGAAGAAGCATCTGTGGTTTCTAACAGGTCAAAAGAGACCTAGCTCCTCACTGGGTTCTTGGAGAATCAACTTTTCTATGCAGGGTGTTCTGCGTGTAGTGAACTGCCTCAATGAAAGAATTCCCTAGGTGTCCTGGGCTCCTGGGCATCTTCCAAAAGCCTGCGGCGTTCCACCAGAAAGTGTGCTCTAGTTGCACTTGGACCACAAGCCGACTTTCGCCTAGAGGTTGGTTGACTTCAGCTAGGAGCTGGTAGAAGGAATTGTAAGCAAAGAGCTTTCCTCAGTACAGCTCGGACTACTGTAAGCAGGCCGACTTGCATGGCATGCTGCACCTACTACAACCGTGTTCCTGAGGCTGTTGGTGAGCTGAGGAAATCGAGCTCCCCGAGGGAGCGTGCATCATGCTGCCCTTCAGTCGGCACAGACACGGGTACTCCGAAGGGCCTACGTGTCTGAATGTTGATCTTCAACTCAGGGGAGCCTGGGGGTTACTCAGGGTCTTTGTACGGAAACGGGTGCAGAGGCAAGGGAGCAGGAGTCCTGAGAAGATTAGTACCGTTAAACCAATGCAGAAGTGCGACTAAGGCCTCATGGAAGCTGCGCACGCCTACGCTGCTGCATGGCATATCAGGGCCCTCCTTCGAAGCTAGGCCTCACTTTGAGATTCCCTTTAGCTATAGAACAGAACAGGATGAGCTCGGACCGAGAAACTGGGATACCCTGTTTCTTCGTGAAACCTGTTTTTCCCTCTCACAGCCATGCCTGCCCGTGAGTATAAGGCTGACAACCACAGGGTTTTTAAGGGAGCTTCAAGACGCGTAAGAGGAGCTTTCAAGGTGGCAAAACAAGGCCAGTCCCATCAGGCACCATCTCCAGGCTGACACGCAGCATAAGTGTCTCTGGCTTCTGGCAGGTCAAAAGAGACCTAGCTACCTCCCTGGCTCTCCCCTGATTCAGCTTTTCTACACAGGGTGCTCTGTGTGTAGTGAACTGCCTAGACGAAAGAGTGCCCTAGGTCTCCTAGGGTCCTGTGCCTCTCCCAAAAGCCTGAAGTGTTCCACAGAAAACTGTGCTGAAGTGGAAGTTGCAATGCAAGCTGCCTTTAACCTTGAGATACGGTGACTTCAGGTATGAGGTCCTAGAAGGACTTGTAAGCAGAGAGTTTTTCTCAGTACAGCTCAGACTAGGGGAATGAGGACGACTTCCATGGTATGCTGCATTTTCTAGAATCGTGTTCATGAAACCTTTCTGTAGCTGGGGATACCTAGCTCCCCGAATGAAGCGTGCAGCGTGTTACCCTTCACTCCGCCTACCCAGGGGCACCCTGACAGGCCTACGCATCTGAGTGTGGCCCAGCAAGCCCAGGGAAGCCTTGGAGTACTCAGTGTCCTTGTACGGAACGAGTGCTGCCGCGAGGGGTCTAGGAGTCCTGAATACCTTACTAGCGTTCAACTAAAGCAAGAGAGCGACTAAGGCCTCATGGAAGCTGTTGCACGCCTACTCCGCTACATGGCATATCAGGGCCCTCCTTCGAAGCGAGGGCACACTTTGAGTTTCCCTTTAGCTATAAAACAAGACAGGATTAGCTCTGACTCAGAAACTGAAATACCCTGTCTCTTCGTGTAACCTCTTTTTCCCTCTCACAGCCATGCCTGCCGTGAGTATAAGCCTGACAACCACAGTGTTTTTAAGGGAGCTTCAAGGCGCATAAGAGGAGCTTTCAAGGTGGGAAAACAAGGCCAGTCCCATCAGGCACCATCTCCAGGTTGACACGCAGCGTAAGTGTCTCTGGCTTCTGGCAGGTCAAAAGAGACCTAGCTACCTCCCTGGCTCTTCCCTGATTCAACTTTTCTACATAAGGTGCTCTGCGTGGAGCGAACTGCTTAGATGAAAGACTGCCCTAGGACTCCTAGGGTCCTGTGCCTCTCCCAAAAGCCTGAAGTGTTACACACAAAACTGTGCTGTAGTGGAAGTTGCAATGCAAGCTGCCTTTTCTCCTTGAGATACGGTGACTTCAGGTATGAGGTCCTAGAAGGACTTGTAAGCAGAGAGTTTTTCTCAGTACCGCTCAGAGTAGGGCAACGAGGACGAATTTCATGGTATGCTGGACTTGCTAGGACCGTGTTCATGAAGCCGTTGGTGAGCTGGGGATATCTGGCTCGCCCAAGGAAGAGTGCAGCGTGTGACTCTTCCCTCGACCTACGCAGGGCCACCCTGAATGGCCTACGGGTCTGAGTGTGGCCCAGCAAGCCCAGGGGAGCCTGGGGGTACTCAGGGTCCCTGTACGGAAACGAGTGCTGCCGCGAGGGGTCTACGAGTCCTGAAAAGCTTACTAGCGTTCACCTAAAGCAGAAGAGCGACTAAGGCCTCATGGAAGCTGCTGCACGCCTACTCCGCTGCATGGCATATCAGGGCCCTCCTTCGAAGCTAGGCCTCACTTTGAGTTTCCCTTTAGCTAGAGAACAGGACAGGATGAGCTCTGAATCAGAAACTGGAATACGTGTTTCTTCGTGAAACCTCTTTTTCCCTCTCACAGCCATGCCTGTCGTGAGTATAAGCCCGACACCAACAGTGTTTTTCAGTGAGCTTCTAGGCGCATAAAGGGAGCTTTCATGATGGGACAGCAAGGCTAGCCCCATCACGTCCTGTTTCCAGATTGACACACAACATAAGTAGCTGTGCTTTCTAAGAGGTCAAAAGAGACCTAGCTACCTACTTGGCTCTTCCCAGAATCAATTTTTCTGCACAGGGTGTTGTACGTGTAGTGCAGTGCCTAGACAATAGACTGCCCTAGGTCTCTAAGAGCCCTGTGTATGTCCCAAAGCCTGAAGTGTTACAAAGAACACTGTGCTTTAGTGGAAGTTGGAATGCAAGCCGTCTTTCTCCTTGAGCTACGGTGACTTCAGGTATGAGGTCCTCGAAGGACTTCAAAGCAGAGAATTTTACTCAGTACAGCTGAGAATCGAGTGATGAGGCAGACTTCCATGGTTTGCTGGCCTTGCTAGACCGTGTCCCTGAGGCTGATGGTGAGCTGAGGAAATCTAGCTTTCCCAAGAAAGAGTGCAGTTTGTTATCTTTCACTCGGCCTAAAAAGGGGCACACTGAAGGGCCTACGGGTCTGAGTGTGGCCCAGCAAGCCTGGGGAGTCTTGGGGTACTCAGAGTTCTTGTACGGAAATGGGTACTGACATGAGCGGGCCTGGAGTCCTGAGAAGATTAGTACCTTTAAACTAATGCAGAACTGCGACTAAGGCCTCAAGGAAAATGCTGCACAACTACCCTAGTGGAGGGCAAATCAGAGCCCTAGGTCGAGGGTAGGGCGCACGTTGAGATTCCCCTTCGCTCTAGTGCAGGGCAGGATATGCTCCCCACCAGGGCCTGGAAGCACCCTCTTTCTTTCGAGAAAACTCATTTTCTTCCAGAGCCATGCCTGGCGTGAGGACAAGTCCGACAATCACAGTGTTTTTCAGGTAGCCTCAAGGCCGCATGAATGGAGCTTTCAAGAAGGGAAAACAAGGCTTGTCTCCTAAGGCCTCCATTTCCAGGTTGACACGCAGAAGAAGCATCTGTGGTTTCTAACAGGTCAAAAGAGACCTAGCTCCTCACTGGGTTCTTGGAGAATCAACTTTTCTATGCAGGGTGTTCTGCGTGTAGTGAACTGCCTCAATGAAAGAATTCCCTAGGTGTCCTGGGCTCCTGGGCATCTTCCAAAAGCCTGCGGCGTTCCACCAGAAAGTGTGCTCTAGTTGCACTTGGACCACAAGCCGACTTTCGCCTAGAGGTTGGTTGACTTCAGCTAGGAGCTGGTAGAAGGAATTGTAAGCAAAGAGCTTTCCTCAGTACAGCTCGGACTACTGTAAGCAGGCCGACTTGCATGGCATGCTGCACCTACTACAACCGTGTTCCTGAGGCTGTTGGTGAGCTGAGGAAATCGAGCTCCCCGAGGGAGCGTGCATCATGCTGCCCTTCAGTCGGCACAGACACGGGTACTCCGAAGGGCCTACGTGTCTGAATGTTGATCTTCAACTCAGGGGAGCCTGGGGGTTACTCAGGGTCTTTGTACGGAAACGGGTGCAGAGGCAAGGGAGCAGGAGTCCTGAGAAGATTAGTACCGTTAAACCAATGCAGAAGTGCGACTAAGGCCTCATGGAAGCTGCGCACGCCTACGCTGCTGCATGGCATATCAGGGCCCTCCTTCGAAGCTAGGCCTCACTTTGAGATTCCCTTTAGCTATAGAACAGAACAGGATGAGCTCGGACCGAGAAACTGGGATACCCTGTTTCTTCGTGAAACCTGTTTTTCCCTCTCACAGCCATGCCTGCCCGTGAGTATAAGGCTGACAACCACAGGGTTTTTAAGGGAGCTTCAAGACGCGTAAGAGGAGCTTTCAAGGTGGCAAAACAAGGCCAGTCCCATCAGGCACCATCTCCAGGCTGACACGCAGCATTAGTGTCTCTGGCTTCTGGCAGGTCAAAAGAGACCTAGCTACCTCCCTGGCTCTCCCCTGATTCAGCTTTTCTACACAGGGTGCTCTGTGTGTAGTGAACTGCCTAGACGAAAGAGTGCCCTAGGTCTCCTAGGGTCCTGTGCCTCTCCCAAAAGCCTGAAGTGTTCCACAGAAAACTGTGCTGAAGTGGAAGTTGCAATGCAAGCTGCCTTTAACCTTGAGATACGGTGACTTCAGGTATGAGGTCCTAGAAGGACTTGTAAGCAGAGAGTTTTTCTCAGTACAGCTCAGACTAGGGGAATGAGGACGACTTCCATGGTATGCTGCATTTTCTAGAATCGTGTTCATGAAACCTTTCTGTAGCTGGGGATACCTAGCTCCCCGAATGAAGCGTGCAGCGTGTTACCCTTCACTCCGCCTACCCAGGGGCACCCTGACAGGCCTACGCATCTGAGTGTGGCCCAGCAAGCCCAGGGAAGCCTTGGAGTACTCAGTGTCCTTGTACGGAACGAGTGCTGCCGCGAGGGGTCTAGGAGTCCTGAATACCTTACTAGCGTTCAACTAAAGCAAGAGAGCGACTAAGGCCTCATGGAAGCTGTTGCACGCCTACTCCGCTACATGGCATATCAGGGCCCTCCTTCGAAGCGAGGGCACACTTTGAGTTTCCCTTTAGCTATAAAACAAGACAGGATTAGCTCTGACTCAGAAACTGAAATACCCTGTCTCTTCGTGTAACCTCTTTTTCCCTCTCACAGCCATGCCTGCCGTGAGTATAAGCCTGACAACCACAGTGTTTTTAAGGGAGCTTCAAGGCGCATAAGAGGAGCTTTCAAGGTGGGAAAACAAGGCCAGTCCCATCAGGCACCATCTCCAGGTTGACACGCAGCGTAAGTGTCTCTGGCTTCTGGCAGGTCAAAAGAGACCTAGCTACCTCCCTGGCTCTTCCCTGATTCAACTTTTCTACATAAGGTGCTCTGCGTGGAGCGAACTGCTTAGATGAAAGACTGCCCTAGGACTCCTAGGGTCCTGTGCCTCTCCCAAAAGCCTGAAGTGTTACACACAAAACTGTGCTGTAGTGGAAGTTGCAATGCAAGCTGCCTTTTCTCCTTGAGATACGGTGACTTCAGGTATGAGGTCCTAGAAGGACTTGTAAGCAGAGAGTTTTTCTCAGTACCGCTCAGAGTAGGGCAACGAGGACGAATTTCATGGTATGCTGGACTTGCTAGGACCGTGTTCATGAAGCCGTTGGTGAGCTGGGGATATCTGGCTCGCCCAAGGAAGAGTGCAGCGTGTGACTCTTCCCTCGACCTACGCAGGGCCACCCTGAATGGCCTACGGGTCTGAGTGTGGCCCAGCAAGCCCAGGGGAGCCTGGGGGTACTCAGGGTCCCTGTACGGAAACGAGTGCTGCCGCGAGGGGTCTACGAGTCCTGAAAAGCTTACTAGCGTTCACCTAAAGCAGAAGAGCGACTAAGGCCTCATGGAAGCTGCTGCACGCCTACTCCGCTGCATGGCATATCAGGGCCCTCCTTCGAAGCTAGGCCTCACTTTGAGTTTCCCTTTAGCTAGAGAACAGGACAGGATGAGCTCTGAATCAGAAACTGGAATACGTGTTTCTTCGTGAAACCTCTTTTTCCCTCTCACAGCCATGCCTGTCGTGAGTATAAGCCCGACACCAACAGTGTTTTTCAGTGAGCTTCTAGGCGCATAAAGGGAGCTTTCATGATGGGACAGCAAGGCTAGCCCCATCACGTCCTGTTTCCAGATTGACACACAACATAAGTAGCTGTGCTTTCTAAGAGGTCAAAAGAGACCTAGCTACCTACTTGGCTCTTCCCAGAATCAATTTTTCTGCACAGGGTGTTGTACGTGTAGTGCAGTGCCTAGACAATAGACTGCCCTAGGTCTCTAAGAGCCCTGTGTATGTCCCAAAGCCTGAAGTGTTACAAAGAACACTGTGCTTTAGTGGAAGTTGGAATGCAAGCCGTCTTTCTCCTTGAGCTACGGTGACTTCAGGTATGAGGTCCTCGAAGGACTTCAAAGCAGAGAATTTTACTCAGTACAGCTGAGAATCGAGTGATGAGGCAGACTTCCATGGTTTGCTGGCCTTGCTAGACCGTGTCCCTGAGGCTGATGGTGAGCTGAGGAAATCTAGCTTTCCCAAGAAAGAGTGCAGTTTGTTATCTTTCACTCGGCCTAAAAAGGGGCACACTGAAGGGCCTACGGGTCTGAGTGTGGCCCAGCAAGCCTGGGGAGTCTTGGGGTACTCAGAGTTCTTGTACGGAAATGGGTACTGACATGAGCGGGCCTGGAGTCCTGAGAAGATTAGTACCTTTAAACTAATGCAGAACTGCGACTAAGGCCTCAAGGAAAATGCTGCACAACTACCCTAGTGGAGGGCAAATCAGAGCCCTAGGTCGAGGGTAGGGCGCACGTTGAGATTCCCCTTCGCTCTAGTGCAGGGCAGGATATGCTCCCCACCAGGGCCTGGAAGCACCCTCTTTCTTTCGAGAAAACTCATTTTCTTCCAGAGCCATGCCTGGCGTGAGGACAAGTCCGACAATCACAGTGTTTTTCAGGTAGCCTCAAGGCCGCATGAATGGAGCTTTCAAGAAGGGAAAACAAGGCTTGTCTCCTAAGGCCTCCATTTCCAGGTTGACACGCAGAAGAAGCATCTGTGGTTTCTAACAGGTCAAAAGAGACCTAGCTCCTCACTGGGTTCTTGGAGAATCAACTTTTCTATGCAGGGTGTTCTGCGTGTAGTGAACTGCCTCAATGAAAGAATTCCCTAGGTGTCCTGGGCTCCTGGGCATCTTCCAAAAGCCTGCGGCGTTCCACCAGAAAGTGTGCTCTAGTTGCACTTGGACCACAAGCCGACTTTCGCCTAGAGGTTGGTTGACTTCAGCTAGGAGCTGGTAGAAGGAATTGTAAGCAAAGAGCTTTCCTCAGTACAGCTCGGACTACTGTAAGCAGGCCGACTTGCATGGCATGCTGCACCTACTACAACCGTGTTCCTGAGGCTGTTGGTGAGCTGAGGAAATCGAGCTCCCCGAGGGAGCGTGCATCATGCTGCCCTTCAGTCGGCACAGACACGGGTACTCCGAAGGGCCTACGTGTCTGAATGTTGATCTTCAACTCAGGGGAGCCTGGGGGTTACTCAGGGTCTTTGTACGGAAACGGGTGCAGAGGCAAGGGAGCAGGAGTCCTGAGAAGATTAGTACCGTTAAACCAATGCAGAAGTGCGACTAAGGCCTCATGGAAGCTGCGCACGCCTACGCTGCTGCATGGCATATCAGGGCCCTCCTTCGAAGCTAGGCCTCACTTTGAGATTCCCTTTAGCTATAGAACAGAACAGGATGAGCTCGGACCGAGAAACTGGGATACCCTGTTTCTTCGTGAAACCTGTTTTTCCCTCTCACAGCCATGCCTGCCCGTGAGTATAAGGCTGACAACCACAGGGTTTTTAAGGGAGCTTCAAGACGCGTAAGAGGAGCTTTCAAGGTGGCAAAACAAGGCCAGTCCCATCAGGCACCATCTCCAGGCTGACACGCAGCATTAGTGTCTCTGGCTTCTGGCAGGTCAAAAGAGACCTAGCTACCTCCCTGGCTCTCCCCTGATTCAGCTTTTCTACACAGGGTGCTCTGTGTGTAGTGAACTGCCTAGACGAAAGAGTGCCCTAGGTCTCCTAGGGTCCTGTGCCTCTCCCAAAAGCCTGAAGTGTTCCACAGAAAACTGTGCTGAAGTGGAAGTTGCAATGCAAGCTGCCTTTAACCTTGAGATACGGTGACTTCAGGTATGAGGTCCTAGAAGGACTTGTAAGCAGAGAGTTTTTCTCAGTACAGCTCAGACTAGGGGAATGAGGACGACTTCCATGGTATGCTGCATTTTCTAGAATCGTGTTCATGAAACCTTTCTGTAGCTGGGGATACCTAGCTCCCCGAATGAAGCGTGCAGCGTGTTACCCTTCACTCCGCCTAACCAGGGGCACCCTGACAGGCCTACGCATCTGAGTGTGGCCCAGCAAGCCCAGGGAAGCCTTGGAGTACTCAGTGTCCTTGTACGGAACGAGTGCTGCCGCGAGGGGTCTAGGAGTCCTGAATACCTTACTAGCGTTCAACTAAAGCAAGAGAGCGACTAAGGCCTCATGGAAGCTGTTGCACGCCTACTCCGCTACATGGCATATCAGGGCCCTCCTTCGAAGCGAGGGCACACTTTGAGTTTCCCTTTAGCTATAAAACAAGACAGGATTAGCTCTGACTCAGAAACTGAAATACCCTGTCTCTTCGTGTAACCTCTTTTTCCCTCTCACAGCCATGCCTGCCGTGAGTATAAGCCTGACAACCACAGTGTTTTTATGGGAGCTTCAAGGCGCATAAGAGGAGCTTTCAAGGTGGGAAAACAAGGCCAGTCCCATCAGGCACCATCTCCAGGTTGACACGCAGCGTAAGTGTCTCTGGCTTCTGGCAGGTCAAAAGAGACCTAGCTACCTCCCTGGCTCTTCCCTGATTCAACTTTTCTACATAAGGTGCTCTGCGTGGAGCAAACTGCTTAGATGAAAGACTGCCCTAGGACTCCTAGGGTCCTGTGCCTCTCCCAAAAGCCTGAAGTGTTCCACAGAAAACTGTGCTGAAGTGGAAGTTGCAATGCAAGCTGCCTTTAACCTTGAGATACGGTGACTTCAGGTATGAGGTCCTAGAAGGACTTGTAAGCAGAGAGTTTTTCTCAGTACAGCTCAGACTAGGGGAATGAGGACGACTTCCATGGTATGCTGCATTTTCTAGAATCGTGTTCATGAAACCTTTCTGTAGCTGGGGATACCTAGCTCCCCGAATGAAGCGTGCAGCGTGTTACCCTTCACTCCGCCTACCCAGGGGCACCCTGACAGGCCTACGCATCTGAGTGTGGCCCTGCAAGCCCAGGGAAGCCTTGGAGTACTCAGTGTCCTTGTACGGAACGAGTGCTGCCGCGAGGGGTCTAGGAGTCCTGAATACCTTACTAGCGTTCAACTAAAGCAAGAGAGCGACTAAGGCCTCATGGAAGCTGTTGCACGCCTACTCCGCTACATGGCATATCAGGGCCCTCCTTCGAAGCGAGGGCACACTTTGAGTTTCCCTTTAGCTATAAAACAAGACAGGATTAGCTCTGACTCAGAAACTGAAATACACTGTCTCTTCGTGTAACCTCTTTTTCCCTCTCACAGCCATGCCTGCCGTGAGTATAAGCCTGACAACCACAGTGTTTTTAAGGGAGCTTCAAGGCGCATAAGAGGAGCTTTCAAGGTGGGAAAACAAGGCCAGTCCCATCAGGCACCATCTCCAGGTTGACACGCAGCGTAAGTGTCTCTGGCTTCTGGCAGGTCAAAAGAGACCTAGCTACCTCCCTGGCTCTTCCCTGATTCAACTTTTCTACATAAGGTGCTCTGCGTGGAGCGAACTGCTTAGATGAAAGACTGCCCTAGGACTCCTAGGGTCCTGTGCCTCTCCCAAAAGCCTGAAGTGTTACACACAAAACTGTGCTGTAGTGGAAGTTGCAATGCAAGCTGCCTTTTCTCCTTGAGATACGGTGACTTCAGGTATGAGGTCCTAGAAGGACTTGTAAGCAGAGAGTTTTTCTCAGTACCGCTCAGAGTAGTGCAACGAGGACGAATTTCATGGTATGCTGGACTTGCTAGGACCGTGTTCATGAAGCCGTTGGTGAGCTGGGGATATCGAGCTCGCCCAAGGAAGAGTGCAGCGTGTGACTCTTCCCTCGACCTACGCAGGGCCACCCTGAATGGCCTACGGGTCTGAGTGTGGCCCAGCAAGCCCAGGGGAGCCTGGGGGTACTCAGAGTCCCTGTACGGAAACGAGTGCTGCCGCGAGGGGTCTACGAGTCCTGAAAAGCTTACTAGCGTTCACCTAAAGCAGAAGAGCGACTAAGGCCTCATGGAAGCTGCTGCACGCCTACTCCGCTGCATGGCATATCAGGGCCCTCCTTCGAAGCTAGGCCTCACTTTGAGTTTCCCTTTAGCTAGAGAACAGGACAGGATGAGCTCTGAATCAGAAACTGGAATACGTGTTTCTTCGTGAAACCTCTTTTTCCCTCTCACAGCCATGCCTGTCGTGAGTATAAGCCCGACACCAACAGTGTTTTTCAGTGAGCTTCTAGGCGCATAAAGGGAGCTTTCATGATGGGACAGCAAGGCTAGCCCCATCACGTCCTGTTTCCAGATTGACACACAACATAAGTAGCTGTGCTTTCTAAGAGGTCAAAAGAGACCTAGCTACCTACTTGGCTCTTCCCAGAATCAATTTTTCTGCACAGGGTGTTGTACGTGTAGTGCAGTGCCTAGACAATAGACTGCCCTAGGTCTCTAAGAGCCCTGTGTATGTCCCAAAGCCTGAAGTGTTACAAAGAACACTGTGCTTTAGTGGAAGTTGGAATGCAAGCCGTCTTTCTCCTTGAGCTACGGTGACTTCAGGTATGAGGTCCTCGAAGGACTTCAAAGCAGAGAATTTTACTCAGTACAGCTGAGAATCGAGTGATGAGGCAGACTTCCATGGTTTGCTGGCCTTGCTAGACCGTGTCCCTGAGGCTGATGGTGAGCTGAGGAAATCTAGCTTTCCCAAGAAAGAGTGCAGTTTGTTATCTTTCACTCGGCCTAAAAAGGGGCACACTGAAGGGCCTACGGGTCTGAGTGTGGCCCAGCAAGCCTGGGGAGTCTTGGGGTACTCAGAGTTCTTGTACGGAAATGGGTACTGACATGAGCGGGCCTGGAGTCCTGAGAAGATTAGTACCTTTAAACTAATGCAGAACTGCGACTAAGGCCTCAAGGAAAATGCTGCACAACTACCCTAGTGGAGGGCAAATCAGAGCCCTAGGTCGAGGGTAGGGCGCACGTTGAGATTCCCCTTCGCTCTAGTGCAGGGCAGGATATGCTCCCCACCAGGGCCTGGAAGCACCCTCTTTCTTTCGAGAAAACTCATTTTCTTCCAGAGCCATGCCTGGCGTGAGGACAAGTCCGACAATCACAGTGTTTTTCAGGTAGCCTCAAGGCCGCATGAATGGAGCTTTCAAGAAGGGAAAACAAGGCTTGTCTCCTAAGGCCTCCATTTCCAGGTTGACACGCAGAAGAAGCATCTGTGGTTTCTAACAGGTCAAAAGAGACCTAGCTCCTCACTGGGTTCTTGGAGAATCAACTTTTCTATGCAGGGTGTTCTGCGTGTAGTGAACTGCCTCAATGAAAGAATTCCCTAGGTGTCCTGGGCTCCTGGGCATCTTCCAAAAGCCTGCGGCGTTCCACCAGAAAGTGTGCTCTAGTTGCACTTGGACCACAAGCCGACTTTCGCCTAGAGGTTGGTTGACTTCAGCTAGGAGCTGGTAGAAGGAATTGTAAGCAAAGAGCTTTCCTCAGTACAGCTCGGACTACTGTAAGCAGGCCGACTTGCATGGCATGCTGCACCTACTACAACCGTGTTCCTGAGGCTGTTGGTGAGCTGAGGAAATCGAGCTCCCCGAGGGAGCGTGCATCATGCTGCCCTTCAGTCGGCACAGACACGGGTACTCCGAAGGGCCTACGTGTCTGAATGTTGATCTTCAACTCAGGGGAGCCTGGGGGTTACTCAGGGTCTTTGTACGGAAACGGGTGCAGAGGCAAGGGAGCAGGAGTCCTGAGAAGATTAGTACCGTTAAACCAATGCAGAAGTGCGACTAAGGCCTCATGGAAGCTGCGCACGCCTACGCTGCTGCATGGCATATCAGGGCCCTCCTTCGAAGCTAGGCCTCACTTTGAGATTCCCTTTAGCTATAGAACAGAACAGGATGAGCTCGGACCGAGAAACTGGGATACCCTGTTTCTTCGTGAAACCTGTTTTTCCCTCTCACAGCCATGCCTGCCCGTGAGTATAAGGCTGACAACCACAGGGTTTTTAAGGGAGCTTCAAGACGCGTAAGAGGAGCTTTCAAGGTGGCAAAACAAGGCCAGTCCCATCAGGCACCATCTCCAGGCTGACACGCAGCATTAGTGTCTCTGGCTTCTGGCAGGTCAAAAGAGACCTAGCTACCTCCCTGGCTCTCCCCTGATTCAGCTTTTCTACACAGGGTGCTCTGTGTGTAGTGAACTGCCTAGACGAAAGAGTGCCCTAGGTCTCCTAGGGTCCTGTGCCTCTCCCAAAAGCCTGAAGTGTTCCACAGAAAACTGTGCTGAAGTGGAAGTTGCAATGCAAGCTGCCTTTAACCTTGAGATACGGTGACTTCAGGTATGAGGTCCTAGAAGGACTTGTAAGCAGAGAGTTTTTCTCAGTACAGCTCAGACTAGGGGAATGAGGACGACTTCCATGGTATGCTGCATTTTCTAGAATCGTGTTCATGAAACCTTTCTGTAGCTGGGGATACCTAGCTCCCCGAATGAAGCGTGCAGCGTGTTACCCTTCACTCCGCCTACCCAGGGGCACCCTGACAGGCCTACGCATCTGAGTGTGGCCCAGCAAGCCCAGGGAAGCCTTGGAGTACTCAGTGTCCTTGTACGGAACGAGTGCTGCCGCGAGGGGTCTAGGAGTCCTGAATACCTTACTAGCGTTCAACTAAAGCAAGAGAGCGACTAAGGCCTCATGGAAGCTGTTGCACGCCTACTCCGCTACATGGCATATCAGGGCCCTCCTTCGAAGCGAGGGCACACTTTGAGTTTCCCTTTAGCTATAAAACAAGACAGGATTAGCTCTGACTCAGAAACTGAAATACCCTGTCTCTTCGTGTAACCTCTTTTTCCCTCTCACAGCCATGCCTGCCGTGAGTATAAGCCTGACAACCACAGTGTTTTTAAGGGAGCTTCAAGGCGCATAAGAGGAGCTTTCAAGGTGGGAAAACAAGGCCAGTCCCATCAGGCACCATCTCCAGGTTGACACGCAGCGTAAGTGTCTCTGGCTTCTGGCAGGTCAAAAGAGACCTAGCTACCTCCCTGGCTCTTCCCTGATTCAACTTTTCTACATAAGGTGCTCTGCGTGGAGCGAACTGCTTAGATGAAAGACTGCCCTAGGACTCCTAGGGTCCTGTGCCTCTCCCAAAAGCCTGAAGTGTTACACACAAAACTGTGCTGTAGTGGAAGTTGCAATGCAAGCTGCCTTTTCTCCTTGAGATACGGTGACTTCAGGTATGAGGTCCTAGAAGGACTTGTAAGCAGAGAGTTTTTCTCAGTACCGCTCAGAGTAGGGCAACGAGGACGAATTTCATGGTATGCTGGACTTGCTAGGACCGTGTTCATGAAGCCGTTGGTGAGCTGGGGATATCTGGCTCGCCCAAGGAAGAGTGCAGCGTGTGACTCTTCCCTCGACCTACGCAGGGCCACCCTGAATGGCCTACGGGTCTGAGTGTGGCCCAGCAAGCCCAGGGGAGCCTGGGGGTACTCAGGGTCCCTGTACGGAAACGAGTGCTGCCGCGAGGGGTCTACGAGTCCTGAAAAGCTTACTAGCGTTCACCTAAAGCAGAAGAGCGACTAAGGCCTCATGGAAGCTGCTGCACGCCTACTCCGCTGCATGGCATATCAGGGCCCTCCTTCGAAGCTAGGCCTCACTTTGAGTTTCCCTTTAGCTAGAGAACAGGACAGGATGAGCTCTGAATCAGAAACTGGAATACGTGTTTCTTCGTGAAACCTCTTTTTCCCTCTCACAGCCATGCCTGTCGTGAGTATAAGCCCGACACCAACAGTGTTTTTCAGTGAGCTTCTAGGCGCATAAAGGGAGCTTTCATGATGGGACAGCAAGGCTAGCCCCATCACGTCCTGTTTCCAGATTGACACACAACATAAGTAGCTGTGCTTTCTAAGAGGTCAAAAGAGACCTAGCTACCTACTTGGCTCTTCCCAGAATCAATTTTTCTGCACAGGGTGTTGTACGTGTAGTGCAGTGCCTAGACAATAGACTGCCCTAGGTCTCTAAGAGCCCTGTGTATGTCCCAAAGCCTGAAGTGTTACAAAGAACACTGTGCTTTAGTGGAAGTTGGAATGCAAGCCGTCTTTCTCCTTGAGCTACGGTGACTTCAGGTATGAGGTCCTCGAAGGACTTCAAAGCAGAGAATTTTACTCAGTACAGCTGAGAATCGAGTGATGAGGCAGACTTCCATGGTTTGCTGGCCTTGCTAGACCGTGTCCCTGAGGCTGATGGTGAGCTGAGGAAATCTAGCTTTCCCAAGAAAGAGTGCAGTTTGTTATCTTTCACTCGGCCTAAAAAGGGGCACACTGAAGGGCCTACGGGTCTGAGTGTGGCCCAGCAAGCCTGGGGAGTCTTGGGGTACTCAGAGTTCTTGTACGGAAATGGGTACTGACATGAGCGGGCCTGGAGTCCTGAGAAGATTAGTACCTTTAAACTAATGCAGAACTGCGACTAAGGCCTCAAGGAAAATGCTGCACAACTACCCTAGTGGAGGGCAAATCAGAGCCCTAGGTCGAGGGTAGGGCGCACGTTGAGATTCCCCTTCGCTCTAGTGCAGGGCAGGATATGCTCCCCACCAGGGCCTGGAAGCACCCTCTTTCTTTCGAGAAAACTCATTTTCTTCCAGAGCCATGCCTGGCGTGAGGACAAGTCCGACAATCACATTGTTTTTCAGGTAGCCTCAAGGCCGCATGAATGGAGCTTTCAAGAAGGGAAAACAAGGCTTGTCTCCTAAGGCCTCCATTTCCAGGTTGACACGCAGAAGAAGCATCTGTGGTTTCTAACAGGTCAAAAGAGACCTAGCTCCTCACTGGGTTCTTGGAGAATCAACTTTTCTATGCAGGGTGTTCTGCGTGTAGTGAACTGCCTCAATGAAAGAATTCCCTAGGTGTCCTGGGCTCCTGGGCATCTTCCAAAAGCCTGCGGCGTTCCACCAGAAAGTGTGCTCTAGTTGCACTTGGACCACAAGCCGACTTTCGCCTAGAGGTTGGTTGACTTCAGCTAGGAGCTGGTAGAAGGAATTGTAAGCAAAGAGCTTTCCTCAGTACAGCTCGGACTACTGTAAGCAGGCCGACTTGCATGGCATGCTGCACCTACTACAACCGTGTTCCTGAGGCTGTTGGTGAGCTGAGGAAATCGAGCTCCCCGAGGGAGCGTGCATCATGCTGCCCTTCAGTCGGCACAGACACGGGTACTCCGAAGGGCCTACGTGTCTGAATGTTGATCTTCAACTCAGGGGAGCCTGGGGGTTACTCAGGGTCTTTGTACGGAAACGGGTGCAGAGGCAAGGGAGCAGGAGTCCTGAGAAGATTAGTACCGTTAAACCAATGCAGAAGTGCGACTAAGGCCTCATGGAAGCTGCGCACGCCTACGCTGCTGCATGGCATATCAGGGCCCTCCTTCGAAGCTAGGCCTCACTTTGAGATTCCCTTTAGCTATAGAACAGAACAGGATGAGCTCGGACCGAGAAACTGGGATACCCTGTTTCTTCGTGAAACCTGTTTTTCCCTCTCACAGCCATGCCTGCCCGTGAGTATAAGGCTGACAACCACAGGGTTTTTAAGGGAGCTTCAAGACGCGTAAGAGGAGCTTTCAAGGTGGCAAAACAAGGCCAGTCCCATCAGGCACCATCTCCAGGCTGACACGCAGCATTAGTGTCTCTGGCTTCTGGCAGGTCAAAAGAGACCTAGCTACCTCCCTGGCTCTCCCCTGATTCAGCTTTTCTACACAGGGTGCTCTGTGTGTAGTGAACTGCCTAGACGAAAGAGTGCCCTAGGTCTCCTAGGGTCCTGTGCCTCTCCCAAAAGCCTGAAGTGTTCCACAGAAAACTGTGCTGAAGTGGAAGTTGCAATGCAAGCTGCCTTTAACCTTGAGATACGGTGACTTCAGGTATGAGGTCCTAGAAGGACTTGTAAGCAGAGAGTTTTTCTCAGTACAGCTCAGACTAGGGGAATGAGGACGACTTCCATGGTATGCTGCATTTTCTAGAATCGTGTTCATGAAACCTTTCTGTAGCTGGGGATACCTAGCTCCCCGAATGAAGCGTGCAGCGTGTTACCCTTCACTCCGCCTACCCAGGGGCACCCTGACAGGCCTACGCATCTGAGTGTGGCCCAGCAAGCCCAGGGAAGCCTTGGAGTACTCAGTGTCCTTGTACGGAACGAGTGCTGCCGCGAGGGGTCTAGGAGTCCTGAATACCTTACTAGCGTTCAACTAAAGCAAGAGAGCGACTAAGGCCTCATGGAAGCTGTTGCACGCCTACTCCGCTACATGGCATATCAGGGCCCTCCTTCGAAGCGAGGGCACACTTTGAGTTTCCCTTTAGCTATAAAACAAGACAGGATTAGCTCTGACTCAGAAACTGAAATACCCTGTCTCTTCGTGTAACCTCTTTTTCCCTCTCACAGCCATGCCTGCCGTGAGTATAAGCCTGACAACCACAGTGTTTTTAAGGGAGCTTCAAGGCGCATAAGAGGAGCTTTCAAGGTGGGAAAACAAGGCCAGTCCCATCAGGCACCATCTCCAGGTTGACACGCAGCGTAAGTGTCTCTGGCTTCTGGCAGGTCAAAAGAGACCTAGCTACCTCCCTGGCTCTTCCCTGATTCAACTTTTCTACATAAGGTGCTCTGCGTGGAGCGAACTGCTTAGATGAAAGACTGCCCTAGGACTCCTAGGGTCCTGTGCCTCTCCCAAAAGCCTGAAGTGTTACACACAAAACTGTGCTGTAGTGGAAGTTGCAATGCAAGCTGCCTTTTCTCCTTGAGATACGGTGACTTCAGGTATGAGGTCCTAGAAGGACTTGTAAGCAGAGAGTTTTTCTCAGTACCGCTCAGAGTAGGGCAACGAGGACGAATTTCATGGTATGCTGGACTTGCTAGGACCGTGTTCATGAAGCCGTTGGTGAGCTGGGGATATCTGGCTCGCCCAAGGAAGAGTGCAGCGTGTGACTCTTCCCTCGACCTACGCAGGGCCACCCTGAATGGCCTACGGGTCTGAGTGTGGCCCAGCAAGCCCAGGGGAGCCTGGGGGTACTCAGGGTCCCTGTACGGAAACGAGTGCTGCCGCGAGGGGTCTACGAGTCCTGAAAAGCTTACTAGCGTTCACCTAAAGCAGAAGAGCGACTAAGGCCTCATGGAAGCTGCTGCACGCCTACTCCGCTGCATGGCATATCAGGGCCCTCCTTCGAAGCTAGGCCTCACTTTGAGTTTCCCTTTAGCTAGAGAACAGGACAGGATGAGCTCTGAATCAGAAACTGGAATACGTGTTTCTTCGTGAAACCTCTTTTTCCCTCTCACAGCCATGCCTGTCGTGAGTATAAGCCCGACACCAACAGTGTTTTTCAGTGAGCTTCTAGGCGCATAAAGGGAGCTTTCATGATGGGACAGCAAGGCTAGCCCCATCACGTCCTGTTTCCAGATTGACACACAACATAAGTAGCTGTGCTTTCTAAGAGGTCAAAAGAGACCTAGCTACCTACTTGGCTCTTCCCAGAATCAATTTTTCTGCACAGGGTGTTGTACGTGTAGTGCAGTGCCTAGACAATAGACTGCCCTAGGTCTCTAAGAGCCCTGTGTATGTCCCAAAGCCTGAAGTGTTACAAAGAACACTGTGCTTTAGTGGAAGTTGGAATGCAAGCCGTCTTTCTCCTTGAGCTACGGTGACTTCAGGTATGAGGTCCTCGAAGGACTTCAAAGCAGAGAATTTTACTCAGTACAGCTGAGAATCGAGTGATGAGGCAGACTTCCATGGTTTGCTGGCCTTGCTAGACCGTGTCCCTGAGGCTGATGGTGAGCTGAGGAAATCTAGCTTTCCCAAGAAAGAGTGCAGTTTGTTATCTTTCACTCGGCCTAAAAAGGGGCACACTGAAGGGCCTACGGGTCTGAGTGTGGCCCAGCAAGCCTGGGGAGTCTTGGGGTACTCAGAGTTCTTGTACGGAAATGGGTACTGACATGAGCGGGCCTGGAGTCCTGAGAAGATTAGTACCTTTAAACTAATGCAGAACTGCGACTAAGGCCTCAAGGAAAATGCTGCACAACTACCCTAGTGGAGGGCAAATCAGAGCCCTAGGTCGAGGGTAGGGCGCACGTTGAGATTCCCCTTCGCTCTAGTGCAGGGCAGGATATGCTCCCCACCAGGGCCTGGAAGCACCCTCTTTCTTTCGAGAAAACTCATTTTCTTCCAGAGCCATGCCTGGCGTGAGGACAAGTCCGACAATCACAGTGTTTTTCAGGTAGCCTCAAGGCCGCATGAATGGAGCTTTCAAGAAGGGAAAACAAGGCTTGTCTCCTAAGGCCTCCATTTCCAGGTTGACACGCAGAAGAAGCATCTGTGGTTTCTAACAGGTCAAAAGAGACCTAGCTCCTCACTGGGTTCTTGGAGAATCAACTTTTCTATGCAGGGTGTTCTGCGTGTAGTGAACTGCCTCAATGAAAGAATTCCCTAGGTGTCCTGGGCTCCTGGGCATCTTCCAAAAGCCTGCGGCGTTCCACCAGAAAGTGTGCTCTAGTTGCACTTGGACCACAAGCCGACTTTCGCCTAGAGGTTGGTTGACTTCAGCTAGGAGCTGGTAGAAGGAATTGTAAGCAAAGAGCTTTCCTCAGTACAGCTCGGACTACTGTAAGCAGGCCGACTTGCATGGCATGCTGCACCTACTACAACCGTGTTCCTGAGGCTGTTGGTGAGCTGAGGAAATCGAGCTCCCCGAGGGAGCGTGCATCATGCTGCCCTTCAGTCGGCACAGACACGGGTACTCCGAAGGGCCTACGTGTCTGAATGTTGATCTTCAACTCAGGGGAGCCTGGGGGTTACTCAGGGTCTTTGTACGGAAACGGGTGCAGAGGCAAGGGAGCAGGAGTCCTGAGAAGATTAGTACCGTTAAACCAATGCAGAAGTGCGACTAAGGCCTCATGGAAGCTGCGCACGCCTACGCTGCTGCATGGCATATCAGGGCCCTCCTTCGAAGCTAGGCCTCACTTTGAGATTCCCTTTCGCTATAGAACAGAACAGGATGAGCTCGGACCGAGAAACTGGGATACCCTGTTTCTTCGTGAAACCTGTTTTTCCCTCTCACAGCCATGCCTGCCCGTGAGTATAAGGCTGACAACCACAGGGTTTTTAAGGGAGCTTCAAGACGCGTAAGAGGAGCTTTCAAGGTGGCAAAACAAGGCCAGTCCCATCAGGCACCATCTCCAGGCTGACACGCAGCATTAGTGTCTCTGGCTTCTGGCAGGTCAAAAGAGACCTAGCTACCTCCCTGGCTCTCCCCTGATTCAGCTTTTCTACACAGGGTGCTCTGTGTGTAGTGAACTGCCTAGACGAAAGAGTGCCCTAGGTCTCCTAGGGTCCTGTGCCTCTCCCAAAAGCCTGAAGTGTTCCACAGAAAACTGTGCTGAAGTGGAAGTTGCAATGCAAGCTGCCTTTAACCTTGAGATACGGTGACTTCAGGTATGAGGTCCTAGAAGGACTTGTAAGCAGAGAGTTTTTCTCAGTACAGCTCAGACTAGGGGAATGAGGACGACTTCCATGGTATGCTGCATTTTCTAGAATCGTGTTCATGAAACCTTTCTGTAGCTGGGGATACCTAGCTCCCCGAATGAAGCGTGCAGCGTGTTACCCTTCACTCCGCCTACCCAGGGGCACCCTGACAGGCCTACGCATCTGAGTGTGGCCCAGCAAGCCCAGGGAAGCCTTGGAGTACTCAGTGTCCTTGTACGGAACGAGTGCTGCCGCGAGGGGTCTAGGAGTCCTGAATACCTTACTAGCGTTCAACTAAAGCAAGAGAGCGACTAAGGCCTCATGGAAGCTGTTGCACGCCTACTCCGCTACATGGCATATCAGGGCCCTCCTTCGAAGCGAGGGCACACTTTGAGTTTCCCTTTAGCTATAAAACAAGACAGGATTAGCTCTGACTCAGAAACTGAAATACCCTGTCTCTTCGTGTAACCTCTTTTTCCCTCTCACAGCCATGCCTGCCGTGAGTATAAGCCTGACAACCACAGTGTTTTTAAGGGAGCTTCAAGGCGCATAAGAGGAGCTTTCAAGGTGGGAAAACAAGGCCAGTCCCATCAGGCACCATCTCCAGGTTGACACGCAGCGTAAGTGTCTCTGGCTTCTGGCAGGTCAAAAGAGACCTAGCTACCTCCCTGGCTCTTCCCTGATTCAACTTTTCTACATAAGGTGCTCTGCGTGGAGCGAACTGCTTAGATGAAAGACTGCCCTAGGACTCCTAGGGTCCTGTGCCTCTCCCAAAAGCCTGAAGTGTTACACACAAAACTGTGCTGTAGTGGAAGTTGCAATGCAAGCTGCCTTTTCTCCTTGAGATACGGTGACTTCAGGTATGAGGTCCTAGAAGGACTTGTAAGCAGAGAGTTTTTCTCAGTACCGCTCAGAGTAGGGCAACGAGGACGAATTTCATGGTATGCTGGACTTGCTAGGACCGTGTTCATGAAGCCGTTGGTGAGCTGGGGATATCTGGCTCGCCCAAGGAAGAGTGCAGCGTGTGACTCTTCCCTCGACCTACGCAGGGCCACCCTGAATGGCCTACGGGTCTGAGTGTGGCCCAGCAAGCCCAGGGGAGCCTGGGGGTACTCAGAGTCCCTGTACGGAAACGAGTGCTGCCGCGAGGGGTCTACGAGTCCTGAAAAGCTTACTAGCGTTCACCTAAAGCAGAAGAGCGACTAAGGCCTCATGGAAGCTGCTGCACGCCTACTCCGCTGCATGGCATATCAGGGCCCTCCTTCGAAGCTAGGCCTCACTTTGAGTTTCCCTTTAGCTAGAGAACAGGACAGGATGAGCTCTGAATCAGAAACTGGAATACGTGTTTCTTCGTGAAACCTCTTTTTCCCTCTCACAGCCATGCCTGTCGTGAGTATAAGCCCGACACCAACAGTGTTTTTCAGTGAGCTTCTAGGCGCATAAAGGGAGCTTTCATGATGGGACAGCAAGGCTAGCCCCATCACGTCCTGTTTCCAGATTGACACACAACATAAGTAGCTGTGCTTTCTAAGAGGTCAAAAGAGACCTAGCTACCTACTTGGCTCTTCCCAGAATCAATTTTTCTGCACAGGGTGTTGTACGTGTAGTGCAGTGCCTAGACAATAGACTGCCCTAGGTCTCTAAGAGCCCTGTGTATGTCCCAAAGCCTGAAGTGTTACAAAGAACACTGTGCTTTAGTGGAAGTTGGAATGCAAGCCGTCTTTCTCCTTGAGCTACGGTGACTTCAGGTATGAGGTCCTCGAAGGACTTCAAAGCAGAGAATTTTACTCAGTACAGCTGAGAATCGAGTGATGAGGCAGACTTCCATGGTTTGCTGGCCTTGCTAGACCGTGTCCCTGAGGCTGATGGTGAGCTGAGGAAATCTAGCTTTCCCAAGAAAGAGTGCAGTTTGTTATCTTTCACTCGGCCTAAAAAGGGGCACACTGAAGGGCCTACGGGTCTGAGTGTGGCCCAGCAAGCCTGGGGAGTCTTGGGGTACTCAGAGTTCTTGTACGGAAATGGGTACTGACATGAGCGGGCCTGGAGTCCTGAGAAGATTAGTACCTTTAAACTAATGCAGAACTGCGACTAAGGCCTCAAGGAAAATGCTGCACAACTACCCTAGTGGAGGGCAAATCAGAGCCCTAGGTCGAGGGTAGGGCGCACGTTGAGATTCCCCTTCGCTCTAGTGCAGGGCAGGATATGCTCCCCACCAGGGCCTGGAAGCACCCTCTTTCTTTCGAGAAAACTCATTTTCTTCCAGAGCCATGCCTGGCGTGAGGACAAGTCCGACAATCACAGTGTTTTTCAGGTAGCCTCAAGGCCGCATGAATGGAGCTTTCAAGAAGGGAAAACAAGGCTTGTCTCCTAAGGCCTCCATTTCCAGGTTGACACGCAGAAGAAGCATCTGTGGTTTCTAACAGGTCAAAAGAGACCTAGCTCCTCACTGGGTTCTTGGAGAATCAACTTTTCTATGCAGGGTGTTCTGCGTGTAGTGAACTGCCTCAATGAAAGAATTCCCTAGGTGTCCTGGGCTCCTGGGCATCTTCCAAAAGCCTGCGGCGTTCCACCAGAAAGTGTGCTCTAGTTGCACTTGGACCACAAGCCGACTTTCGCCTAGAGGTTGGTTGACTTCAGCTAGGAGCTGGTAGAAGGAATTGTAAGCAAAGAGCTTTCCTCAGTACAGCTCGGACTACTGTAAGCAGGCCGACTTGCATGGCATGCTGCACCTACTACAACCGTGTTCCTGAGGCTGTTGGTGAGCTGAGGAAATCGAGCTCCCCGAGGGAGCGTGCATCATGCTGCCCTTCAGTCGGCACAGACACGGGTACTCCGAAGGGCCTACGTGTCTGAATGTTGATCTTCAACTCAGGGGAGCCTGGGGGTTACTCAGGGTCTTTGTACGGAAACGCGTGCAGAGGCAAGGGAGCAGGAGTCCTGGGAAGATTAGTACCGTTAAACCAATGCAGAAGTGCGACTAAGGCCTCATGGAAGCTGCGCACGCCTACGCTGCTGCATGGCATATCAGGGCCCTCCTTCGAAGCTAGGCCTCACTTTGAGATTCCCTTTAGCTATAGAACAGAACAGGATGAGCTCGGACCGAGAAACTGGGATACCCTGTTTCTTCGTGAAACCTGTTTTTCCCTCTCACAGCCATGCCTGCCCGTGAGTATAAGGCTGACAACCACAGGGTTTTTAAGGGAGCTTCAAGACGCGTAAGAGGAGCTTTCAAGGTGGCAAAACAAGGCCAGTCCCATCAGGCACCATCTCCAGGCTGACACGCAGCATAAGTGTCTCTGGCTTCTGGCAGGTCAAAAGAGACCTAGCTACCTCCCTGGCTCTCCCCTGATTCAGCTTTTCTACACAGGGTGCTCTGTGTGTAGTGAACTGCCTAGACGAAAGAGTGCCCTAGGTCTCCTAGGGTCCTGTGCCTCTCCCAAAAGCCTGAAGTGTTCCACAGAAAACTGTGCTGAAGTGGAAGTTGCAATGCAAGCTGCCTTTAACCTTGAGATACGGTGACTTCAGGTATGAGGTCCTAGAAGGACTTGTAAGCAGAGAGTTTTTCTCAGTACAGCTCAGACTAGGGGAATGAGGACGACTTCCATGGTATGCTGCATTTTCTAGAATCGTGTTCATGAAACCTTTCTGTAGCTGGGGATACCTAGCTCCCCGAATGAAGCGTGCAGCGTGTTACCCTTCACTCCGCCTACCCAGGGGCACCCTGACAGGCCTACGCATCTGAGTGTGGCCCAGCAAGCCCAGGGAAGCCTTGGAGTACTCAGTGTCCTTGTACGGAACGAGTGCTGCCGCGAGGGGTCTAGGAGTCCTGAATACCTTACTAGCGTTCAACTAAAGCAAGAGAGCGACTAAGGCCTCATGGAAGCTGTTGCACGCCTACTCCGCTACATGGCATATCAGGGCCCTCCTTCGAAGCGAGGGCACACTTTGAGTTTCCCTTTAGCTATAAAACAAGACAGGATTAGCTCTGACTCAGAAACTGAAATACCCTGTCTCTTCGTGTAACCTCTTTTTCCCTCTCACAGCCATGCCTGCCGTGAGTATAAGCCTGACAACCACAGTGTTTTTAAGGGAGCTTCAAGGCGCATAAGAGGAGCTTTCAAGGTGGGAAAACAAGGCCAGTCCCATCAGGCACCATCTCCAGGTTGACACGCAGCGTAAGTGTCTCTGGCTTCTGGCAGGTCAAAAGAGACCTAGCTACCTCCCTGGCTCTTCCCTGATTCAACTTTTCTACATAAGGTGCTCTGCGTGGAGCGAACTGCTTAGATGAAAGACTGCCCTAGGACTCCTAGGGTCCTGTGCCTCTCCCAAAAGCCTGAAGTGTTACACACAAAACTGTGCTGTAGTGGAAGTTGCAATGCAAGCTGCCTTTTCTCCTTGAGATACGGTGACTTCAGGTATGAGGTCCTAGAAGGACTTGTAAGCAGAGAGTTTTTCTCAGTACCGCTCAGAGTAGTGCAACGAGGACGAATTTCATGGTATGCTGGACTTGCTAGGACCGTGTTCATGAAGCCGTTGGTGAGCTGGGGATATCGAGCTCGCCCAAGGAAGAGTGCAGCGTGTGACTCTTCCCTCGACCTACGCAGGGCCACCCTGAATGGCCTACGGGTCTGAGTGTGGCCCAGCAAGCCCAGGGGAGCCTGGGGGTACTCAGAGTCCCTGTACGGAAACGAGTGCTGCCGCGAGGGGTCTACGAGTCCTGAAAAGCTTACTAGCGTTCACCTAAAGCAGAAGAGCGACTAAGGCCTCATGGAAGCTGCTGCACGCCTACTCCGCTGCATGGCATATCAGGGCCCTCCTTCGAAGCTAGGCCTCACTTTGAGTTTCCCTTTAGCTAGAGAACAGGACAGGATGAGCTCTGAATCAGAAACTGGAATACGTGTTTCTTCGTGAAACCTCTTTTTCCCTCTCACAGCCATGCCTGTCGTGAGTATAAGCCCGACACCAACAGTGTTTTTCAGTGAGCTTCTAGGCGCATAAAGGGAGCTTTCATGATGGGACAGCAAGGCTAGCCCCATCACGTCCTGTTTCCAGATTGACACACAACATAAGTAGCTGTGCTTTCTAAGAGGTCAAAAGAGACCTAGCTACCTACTTGGCTCTTCCCAGAATCAATTTTTCTGCACAGGGTGTTGTACGTGTAGTGCAGTGCCTAGACAATAGACTGCCCTAGGTCTCTAAGAGCCCTGTGTATGTCCCAAAGCCTGAAGTGTTACAAAGAACACTGTGCTTTAGTGGAAGTTGGAATGCAAGCCGTCTTTCTCCTTGAGCTACGGTGACTTCAGGTATGAGGTCCTCGAAGGACTTCAAAGCAGAGAATTTTACTCAGTACAGCTGAGAATCGAGTGATGAGGCAGACTTCCATGGTTTGCTGGCCTTGCTAGACCGTGTCCCTGAGGCTGATGGTGAGCTGAGGAAATCTAGCTTTCCCAAGAAAGAGTGCAGTTTGTTATCTTTCACTCAGCCTAAAAAGGGGCACACTGAAGGGCCTACGGGTCTGAGTGTGGCCCAGCAAGCCTGGGGAGTCTTGGGGTACTCAGAGTTCTTGTACGGAAATGGGTACTGACATGAGCGGGCCTGGAGTCCTGAGAAGATTAGTACCTTTAAACTAATGCAGAACTGCGACTAAGGCCTCAAGGAAAATGCTGCACAACTACCCTAGTGGAGGGCAAATCAGAGCCCTAGGTCGAGGGTAGGGCGCACGTTGAGATTCCCCTTCGCTCTAGTGCAGGGCAGGATATGCTCCCCACCAGGGCCTGGAAGCACCCTCTTTCTTTCGAGAAAACTCATTTTCTTCCAGAGCCATGCCTGGCGTGAGGACAAGTCCGACAATCACATTGTTTTTCAGGTAGCCTCAAGGCCGCATGAATGGAGCTTTCAAGAAGGGAAAACAAGGCTTGTCTCCTAAGGCCTCCATTTCCAGGTTGACACGCAGAAGAAGCATCTGTGGTTTCTAACAGGTCAAAAGAGACCTAGCTCCTCACTGGGTTCTTGGAGAATCAACTTTTCTATGCAGGGTGTTCTGCGTGTAGTGAACTGCCTCAATGAAAGAATTCCCTAGGTGTCCTGGGCTCCTGGGCATCTTCCAAAAGCCTGCGGCGTTCCACCAGAAAGTGTGCTCTAGTTGCACTTGGACCACAAGCCGACTTTCGCCTAGAGGTTGGTTGACTTCAGCTAGGAGCTGGTAGAAGGAATTGTAAGCAAAGAGCTTTCCTCAGTACAGCTCGGACTACTGTAAGCAGGCCGACTTGCATGGCATGCTGCACCTACTACAACCGTGTTCCTGAGGCTGTTGGTGAGCTGAGGAAATCGAGCTCCCCGAGGGAGCGTGCATCATGCTGCCCTTCAGTCGGCACAGACACGGGTACTCCGAAGGGCCTACGTGTCTGAATGTTGATCTTCAACTCAGGGGAGCCTGGGGGTTACTCAGGGTCTTTGTACGGAAACGGGTGCAGAGGCAAGGGAGCAGGAGTCCTGAGAAGATTAGTACCGTTAAACCAATGCAGAAGTGCGACTAAGGCCTCATGGAAGCTGCGCACGCCTACGCTGCTGCATGGCATATCAGGGCCCTCCTTCGAAGCTAGGCCTCACTTTGAGATTCCCTTTAGCTATAGAACAGAACAGGATGAGCTCGGACCGAGAAACTGGGATACCCTGTTTCTTCGTGAAACCTGTTTTTCCCTCTCACAGCCATGCCTGCCCGTGAGTATAAGGCTGACAACCACAGGGTTTTTAAGGGAGCTTCAAGACGCGTAAGAGGAGCTTTCAAGGTGGCAAAACAAGGCCAGTCCCATCAGGCACCATCTCCAGGCTGACACGCAGCATTAGTGTCTCTGGCTTCTGGCAGGTCAAAAGAGACCTAGCTACCTCCCTGGCTCTCCCCTGATTCAGCTTTTCTACACAGGGTGCTCTGTGTGTAGTGAACTGCCTAGACGAAAGAGTGCCCTAGGTCTCCTAGGGTCCTGTGCCTCTCCCAAAAGCCTGAAGTGTTCCACAGAAAACTGTGCTGAAGTGGAAGTTGCAATGCAAGCTGCCTTTAACCTTGAGATACGGTGACTTCAGGTATGAGGTCCTAGAAGGACTTGTAAGCAGAGAGTTTTTCTCAGTACAGCTCAGACTAGGGGAATGAGGACGACTTCCATGGTATGCTGCATTTTCTAGAATCGTGTTCATGAAACCTTTCTGTAGCTGGGGATACCTAGCTCCCCGAATGAAGCGTGCAGCGTGTTACCCTTCACTCCGCCTACCCAGGGGCACCCTGACAGGCCTACGCATCTGAGTGTGGCCCAGCAAGCCCAGGGAAGCCTTGGAGTACTCAGTGTCCTTGTACGGAACGAGTGCTGCCGCGAGGGGTCTAGGAGTCCTGAATACCTTACTAGCGTTCAACTAAAGCAAGAGAGCGACTAAGGCCTCATGGAAGCTGTTGCACGCCTACTCCGCTACATGGCATATCAGGGCCCTCCTTCGAAGCGAGGGCACACTTTGAGTTTCCCTTTAGCTATAAAACAAGACAGGATTAGCTCTGACTCAGAAACTGAAATACCCTGTCTCTTCGTGTAACCTCTTTTTCCCTCTCACAGCCATGCCTGCCGTGAGTATAAGCCTGACAACCACAGTGTTTTTAAGGGAGCTTCAAGGCGCATAAGAGGAGCTTTCAAGGTGGGAAAACAAGGCCAGTCCCATCAGGCACCATCTCCAGGTTGACACGCAGCGTAAGTGTCTCTGGCTTCTGGCAGGTCAAAAGAGACCTAGCTACCTCCCTGGCTCTTCCCTGATTCAACTTTTCTACATAAGGTGCTCTGCGTGGAGCGAACTGCTTAGATGAAAGACTGCCCTAGGACTCCTAGGGTCCTGTGCCTCTCCCAAAAGCCTGAAGTGTTACACACAAAACTGTGCTGTAGTGGAAGTTGCAATGCAAGCTGCCTTTTCTCCTTGAGATACGGTGACTTCAGGTATGAGGTCCTAGAAGGACTTGTAAGCAGAGAGTTTTTCTCAGTACCGCTCAGAGTAGGGCAACGAGGACGAATTTCATGGTATGCTGGACTTGCTAGGACCGTGTTCATGAAGCCGTTGGTGAGCTGGGGATATCTGGCTCGCCCAAGGAAGAGTGCAGCGTGTGACTCTTCCCTCGACCTACGCAGGGCCACCCTGAATGGCCTACGGGTCTGAGTGTGGCCCAGCAAGCCCAGGGGAGCCTGGGGGTACTCAGGGTCCCTGTACGGAAACGAGTGCTGCCGCGAGGGGTCTACGAGTCCTGAAAAGCTTACTAGCGTTCACCTAAAGCAGAAGAGCGACTAAGGCCTCATGGAAGCTGCTGCACGCCTACTCCGCTGCATGGCATATCAGGGCCCTCCTTCGAAGCTAGGCCTCACTTTGAGTTTCCCTTTAGCTAGAGAACAGGACAGGATGAGCTCTGAATCAGAAACTGGAATACGTGTTTCTTCGTGAAACCTCTTTTTCCCTCTCACAGCCATGCCTGTCGTGAGTATAAGCCCGACACCAACAGTGTTTTTCAGTGAGCTTCTAGGCGCATAAAGGGAGCTTTCATGATGGGACAGCAAGGCTAGCCCCATCACGTCCTGTTTCCAGATTGACACACAACATAAGTAGCTGTGCTTTCTAAGAGGTCAAAAGAGACCTAGCTACCTACTTGGCTCTTCCCAGAATCAATTTTTCTGCACAGGGTGTTGTACGTGTAGTGCAGTGCCTAGACAATAGACTGCCCTAGGTCTCTAAGAGCCCTGTGTATGTCCCAAAGCCTGAAGTGTTACAAAGAACACTGTGCTTTAGTGGAAGTTGGAATGCAAGCCGTCTTTCTCCTTGAGCTACGGTGACTTCAGGTATGAGGTCCTCGAAGGACTTCAAAGCAGAGAATTTTACTCAGTACAGCTGAGAATCGAGTGATGAGGCAGACTTCCATGGTTTGCTGGCCTTGCTAGACCGTGTCCCTGAGGCTGATGGTGAGCTGAGGAAATCTAGCTTTCCCAAGAAAGAGTGCAGTTTGTTATCTTTCACTCGGCCTAAAAAGGGGCACACTGAAGGGCCTACGGGTCTGAGTGTGGCCCAGCAAGCCTGGGGAGTCTTGGGGTACTCAGAGTTCTTGTACGGAAATGGGTACTGACATGAGAGGGCCTGGAGTCCTGAGAAGATTAGTACCTTTAAACTAATGCAGAACTGCGACTAAGGCCTCAAGGAAAATGCTGCACAACTACCCTAGTGGAGGGCAAATCAGAGCCCTAGGTCGAGGGTAGGGCGCACGTTGAGATTCCCCTTCGCTCTAGTGCAGGGCAGGATATGCTCCCCACCAGGGCCTGGAAGCACCCTCTTTCTTTCGAGAAAACTCATTTTCTTCCAGAGCCATGCCTGGCGTGAGGACAAGTCCGACAATCACATTGTTTTTCAGGTAGCCTCAAGGCCGCATGAATGGAGCTTTCAAGAAGGGAAAACAAGGCTTGTCTCCTAAGGCCTCCATTTCCAGGTTGACACGCAGAAGAAGCATCTGTGGTTTCTAACAGGTCAAAAGAGACCTAGCTCCTCACTGGGTTCTTGGAGAATCAACTTTTCTATGCAGGGTGTTCTGCGTGTAGTGAACTGCCTCAATGAAAGAATTCCCTAGGTGTCCTGGGCTCCTGGGCATCTTCCAAAAGCCTGCGGCGTTCCACCAGAAAGTGTGCTCTAGTTGCACTTGGACCACAAGCCGACTTTCGCCTAGAGGTTGGTTGACTTCAGCTAGGAGCTGGTAGAAGGAATTGTAAGCAAAGAGCTTTCCTCAGTACAGCTCGGACTACTGTAAGCAGGCCGACTTGCATGGCATGCTGCACCTACTACAACCGTGTTCCTGAGGCTGTTGGTGAGCTGAGGAAATCGAGCTCCCCGAGGGAGCGTGCATCATGCTGCCCTTCAGTCGGCACAGACACGGGTACTCCGAAGGGCCTACGTGTCTGAATGTTGATCTTCAACTCAGGGGAGCCTGGGGGTTACTCAGGGTCTTTGTACGGAAACGGGTGCAGAGGCAAGGGAGCAGGAGTCCTGAGAAGATTAGTACCGTTAAACCAATGCAGAAGTGCGACTAAGGCCTCATGGAAGCTGCGCACGCCTACGCTGCTGCATGGCATATCAGGGCCCTCCTTCGAAGCTAGGCCTCACTTTGAGATTCCCTTTAGCTATAGAACAGAACAGGATGAGCTCGGACCGAGAAACTGGGATACCCTGTTTCTTCGTGAAACCTGTTTTTCCCTCTCACAGCCATGCCTGCCCGTGAGTATAAGGCTGACAACCACAGGGTTTTTAAGGGAGCTTCAAGACGCGTAAGAGGAGCTTTCAAGGTGGCAAAACAAGGCCAGTCCCATCAGGCACCATCTCCAGGCTGACACGCAGCATTAGTGTCTCTGGCTTCTGGCAGGTCAAAAGAGACCTAGCTACCTCCCTGGCTCTCCCCTGATTCAGCTTTTCTACACAGGGTGCTCTGTGTGTAGTGAACTGCCTAGACGAAAGAGTGCCCTAGGTCTCCTAGGGTCCTGTGCCTCTCCCAAAAGCCTGAAGTGTTCCACAGAAAACTGTGCTGAAGTGGAAGTTGCAATGCAAGCTGCCTTTAACCTTGAGATACGGTGACTTCAGGTATGAGGTCCTAGAAGGACTTGTAAGCAGAGAGTTTTTCTCAGTACAGCTCAGACTAGGGGAATGAGGACGACTTCCATGGTATGCTGCATTTTCTAGAATCGTGTTCATGAAACCTTTCTGTAGCTGGGGATACCTAGCTCCCCGAATGAAGCGTGCAGCGTGTTACCCTTCACTCCGCCTACCCAGGGGCACCCTGACAGGCCTACGCATCTGAGTGTGGCCCAGCAAGCCCAGGGAAGCCTTGGAGTACTCAGTGTCCTTGTACGGAACGAGTGCTGCCGCGAGGGGTCTAGGAGTCCTGAATACCTTACTAGCGTTCAACTAAAGCAAGAGAGCGACTAAGGCCTCATGGAAGCTGTTGCACGCCTACTCCGCTACATGGCATATCAGGGCCCTCCTTCGAAGCGAGGGCACACTTTGAGTTTCCCTTTAGCTATAAAACAAGACAGGATTAGCTCTGACTCAGAAACTGAAATACCCTGTCTCTTCGTGTAACCTCTTTTTCCCTCTCACAGCCATGCCTGCCGTGAGTATAAGCCTGACAACCACAGTGTTTTTAAGGGAGCTTCAAGGCGCATAAGAGGAGCTTTCAAGGTGGGAAAACAAGGCCAGTCCCATCAGGCACCATCTCCAGGTTGACACGCAGCGTAAGTGTCTCTGGCTTCTGGCAGGTCAAAAGAGACCTAGCTACCTCCCTGGCTCTTCCCTGATTCAACTTTTCTACATAAGGTGCTCTGCGTGGAGCGAACTGCTTAGATGAAAGACTGCCCTAGGACTCCTAGGGTCCTGTGCCTCTCCCAAAAGCCTGAAGTGTTACACACAAAACTGTGCTGTAGTGGAAGTTGCAATGCAAGCTGCCTTTTCTCCTTGAGATACGGTGACTTCAGGTATGAGGTCCTAGAAGGACTTGTAAGCAGAGAGTTTTTCTCAGTACCGCTCAGAGTAGGGCAACGAGGACGAATTTCATGGTATGCTGGACTTGCTAGGACCGTGTTCATGAAGCCGTTGGTGAGCTGGGGATATCTGGCTCGCCCAAGGAAGAGTGCAGCGTGTGACTCTTCCCTCGACCTACGCAGGGCCACCCTGAATGGCCTACGGGTCTGAGTGTGGCCCAGCAAGCCCAGGGGAGCCTGGGGGTACTCAGGGTCCCTGTACGGAAACGAGTGCTGCCGCGAGGGGTCTACGAGTCCTGAAAAGCTTACTAGCGTTCACCTAAAGCAGAAGAGCGACTAAGGCCTCATGGAAGCTGCTGCACGCCTACTCCGCTGCATGGCATATCAGGGCCCTCCTTCGAAGCTAGGCCTCACTTTGAGTTTCCCTTTAGCTAGAGAACAGGACAGGATGAGCTCTGAATCAGAAACTGGAATACGTGTTTCTTCGTGAAACCTCTTTTTCCCTCTCACAGCCATGCCTGTCGTGAGTATAAGCCCGACACCAACAGTGTTTTTCAGTGAGCTTCTAGGCGCATAAAGGGAGCTTTCATGATGGGACAGCAAGGCTAGCCCCATCACGTCCTGTTTCCAGATTGACACACAACATAAGTAGCTGTGCTTTCTAAGAGGTCAAAAGAGACCTAGCTACCTACTTGGCTCTTCCCAGAATCAATTTTTCTGCACAGGGTGTTGTACGTGTAGTGCAGTGCCTAGACAATAGACTGCCCTAGGTCTCTAAGAGCCCTGTGTATGTCCCAAAGCCTGAAGTGTTACAAAGAACACTGTGCTTTAGTGGAAGTTGGAATGCAAGCCGTCTTTCTCCTTGAGCTACGGTGACTTCAGGTATGAGGTCCTCGAAGGACTTCAAAGCAGAGAATTTTACTCAGTACAGCTGAGAATCGAGTGATGAGGCAGACTTCCATGGTTTGCTGGCCTTGCTAGACCGTGTCCCTGAGGCTGATGGTGAGCTGAGGAAATCTAGCTTTCCCAAGAAAGAGTGCAGTTTGTTATCTTTCACTCGGCCTAAAAAGGGGCACACTGAAGGGCCTACGGGTCTGAGTGTGGCCCAGCAAGCCTGGGGAGTCTTGGGGTACTCAGAGTTCTTGTACGGAAATGGGTACTGACATGAGCGGGCCTGGAGTCCTGAGAAGATTAGTACCTTTAAACTAATGCAGAACTGCGACTAAGGCCTCAAGGAAAATGCTGCACAACTACCCTAGTGGAGGGCAAATCAGAGCCCTAGGTCGAGGGTAGGGCGCACGTTGAGATTCCCCTTCGCTCTAGTGCAGGGCAGGATATGCTCCCCACCAGGGCCTGGAAGCACCCTCTTTCTTTCGAGAAAACTCATTTTCTTCCAGAGCCATGCCTGGCGTGAGGACAAGTCCGACAATCACAGTGTTTTTCAGGTAGCCTCAAGGCCGCATGAATGGAGCTTTCAAGAAGGGAAAACAAGGCTTGTCTCCTAAGGCCTCCATTTCCAGGTTGACACGCAGAAGAAGCATCTGTGGTTTCTAACAGGTCAAAAGAGACCTAGCTCCTCACTGGGTTCTTGGAGAATCAACTTTTCTATGCAGGGTGTTCTGCGTGTAGTGAACTGCCTCAATGAAAGAATTCCCTAGGTGTCCTGGGCTCCTGGGCATCTTCCAAAAGCCTGCGGCGTTCCACCAGAAAGTGTGCTCTAGTTGCACTTGGACCACAAGCCGACTTTCGCCTAGAGGTTGGTTGACTTCAGCTAGGAGCTGGTAGAAGGAATTGTAAGCAAAGAGCTTTCCTCAGTACAGCTCGGACTACTGTAAGCAGGCCGACTTGCATGGCATGCTGCACCTACTACAACCGTGTTCCTGAGGCTGTTGGTGAGCTGAGGAAATCGAGCTCCCCGAGGGAGCGTGCATCATGCTGCCCTTCAGTCGGCACAGACACGGGTACTCCGAAGGGCCTACGTGTCTGAATGTTGATCTTCAACTCAGGGGAGCCTGGGGGTTACTCAGGGTCTTTGTACGGAAACGGGTGCAGAGGCAAGGGAGCAGGAGTCCTGAGAAGATTAGTACCGTTAAACCAATGCAGAAGTGCGACTAAGGCCTCATGGAAGCTGCGCACGCCTACGCTGCTGCATGGCATATCAGGGCCCTCCTTCGAAGCTAGGCCTCACTTTGAGATTCCCTTTAGCTATAGAACAGAACAGGATGAGCTCGGACCGAGAAACTGGGATACCCTGTTTCTTCGTGAAACCTGTTTTTCCCTCTCACAGCCATGCCTGCCCGTGAGTATAAGGCTGACAACCACAGGGTTTTTAAGGGAGCTTCAAGACGCGTAAGAGGAGCTTTCAAGGTGGCAAAACAAGGCCAGTCCCATCAGGCACCATCTCCAGGCTGACACGCAGCATTAGTGTCTCTGGCTTCTGGCAGGTCAAAAGAGACCTAGCTACCTCCCTGGCTCTCCCCTGATTCAGCTTTTCTACACAGGGTGCTCTGTGTGTAGTGAACTGCCTAGACGAAAGAGTGCCCTAGGTCTCCTAGGGTCCTGTGCCTCTCCCAAAAGCCTGAAGTGTTCCACAGAAAACTGTGCTGAAGTGGAAGTTGCAATGCAAGCTGCCTTTAACCTTGAGATACGGTGACTTCAGGTATGAGGTCCTAGAAGGACTTGTAAGCAGAGAGTTTTTCTCAGTACAGCTCAGACTAGGGGAATGAGGACGACTTCCATGGTATGCTGCATTTTCTAGAATCGTGTTCATGAAACCTTTCTGTAGCTGGGGATACCTAGCTCCCCGAATGAAGCGTGCAGCGTGTTACCCTTCACTCCGCCTACCCAGGGGCACCCTGACAGGCCTACGCATCTGAGTGTGGCCCAGCAAGCCCAGGGAAGCCTTGGAGTACTCAGTGTCCTTGTACGGAACGAGTGCTGCCGCGAGGGGTCTAGGAGTCCTGAATACCTTACTAGCGTTCAACTAAAGCAAGAGAGCGACTAAGGCCTCATGGAAGCTGTTGCACGCCTACTCCGCTACATGGCATATCAGGGCCCTCCTTCGAAGCGAGGGCACACTTTGAGTTTCCCTTTAGCTATAAAACAAGACAGGATTAGCTCTGACTCAGAAACTGAAATACCCTGTCTCTTCGTGTAACCTCTTTTTCCCTCTCACAGCCATGCCTGCCGTGAGTATAAGCCTGACAACCACAGTGTTTTTAAGGGAGCTTCAAGGCGCATAAGAGGAGCTTTCAAGGTGGGAAAACAAGGCCAGTCCCATCAGGCACCATCTCCAGGTTGACACGCAGCGTAAGTGTCTCTGGCTTCTGGCAGGTCAAAAGAGACCTAGCTACCTCCCTGGCTCTTCCCTGATTCAACTTTTCTACATAAGGTGCTCTGCGTGGAGCGAACTGCTTAGATGAAAGACTGCCCTAGGACTCCTAGGGTCCTGTGCCTCTCCCAAAAGCCTGAAGTGTTACACACAAAACTGTGCTGTAGTGGAAGTTGCAATGCAAGCTGCCTTTTCTCCTTGAGATACGGTGACTTCAGGTATGAGGTCCTAGAAGGACTTGTAAGCAGAGAGTTTTTCTCAGTACCGCTCAGAGTAGGGCAACGAGGACGAATTTCATGGTATGCTGGACTTGCTAGGACCGTGTTCATGAAGCCGTTGGTGAGCTGGGGATATCTGGCTCGCCCAAGGAAGAGTGCAGCGTGTGACTCTTCCCTCGACCTACGCAGGGCCACCCTGAATGGCCTACGGGTCTGAGTGTGGCCCAGCAAGCCCAGGGGAGCCTGGGGGTACTCAGGGTCCCTGTACGGAAACGAGTGCTGCCGCGAGGGGTCTACGAGTCCTGAAAAGCTTACTAGCGTTCACCTAAAGCAGAAGAGCGACTAAGGCCTCATGGAAGCTGCTGCACGCCTACTCCGCTGCATGGCATATCAGGGCCCTCCTTCGAAGCTAGGCCTCACTTTGAGTTTCCCTTTAGCTAGAGAACAGGACAGGATGAGCTCTGAATCAGAAACTGGAATACGTGTTTCTTCGTGAAACCTCTTTTTCCCTCTCACAGCCATGCCTGTCGTGAGTATAAGCCCGACACCAACAGTGTTTTTCAGTGAGCTTCTAGGCGCATAAAGGGAGCTTTCATGATGGGACAGCAAGGCTAGCCCCATCACGTCCTGTTTCCAGATTGACACACAACATAAGTAGCTGTGCTTTCTAAGAGGTCAAAAGAGACCTAGCTACCTACTTGGCTCTTCCCAGAATCAATTTTTCTGCACAGGGTGTTGTACGTGTAGTGCAGTGCCTAGACAATAGACTGCCCTAGGTCTCTAAGAGCCCTGTGTATGTCCCAAAGCCTGAAGTGTTACAAAGAACACTGTGCTTTAGTGGAAGTTGGAATGCAAGCCGTCTTTCTCCTTGAGCTACGGTGACTTCAGGTATGAGGTCCTCGAAGGACTTCAAAGCAGAGAATTTTACTCAGTACAGCTGAGAATCGAGTGATGAGGCAGACTTCCATGGTTTGCTGGCCTTGCTAGACCGTGTCCCTGAGGCTGATGGTGAGCTGAGGAAATCTAGCTTTCCCAAGAAAGAGTGCAGTTTGTTATCTTTCACTCGGCCTAAAAAGGGGCACACTGAAGGGCCTACGGGTCTGAGTGTGGCCCAGCAAGCCTGGGGAGTCTTGGGGTACTCAGAGTTCTTGTACGGAAATGGGTACTGACATGAGCGGGCCTGGAGTCCTGAGAAGATTAGTACCTTTAAACTAATGCAGAACTGCGACTAAGGCCTCAAGGAAAATGCTGCACAACTACCCTAGTGGAGGGCAAATCAGAGCCCTAGGTTGAGGGTAGGGCGCACGTTGAGATTCCCCTTCGCTCTAGTGCAGGGCAGGATATGCTCCCCACCAGGGCCTGGAAGCACCCTCTTTCTTTCGAGAAAACTCATTTTCTTCCAGAGCCATGCCTGGCGTGAGGACAAGTCCGACAATCACAGTGTTTTTCAGGTAGCCTCAAGGCCGCATGAATGGAGCTTTCAAGAAGGGAAAACAAGGCTTGTCTCCTAAGGCCTCCATTTCCAGGTTGACACGCAGAAGAAGCATCTGTGGTTTCTAACAGGTCAAAAGAGACCTAGCTCCTCACTGGGTTCTTGGAGAATCAACTTTTCTATGCAGGGTGTTCTGCGTGTAGTGAACTGCCTCAATGAAAGAATTCCCTAGGTGTCCTGGGCTCCTGGGCATCTTCCAAAAGCCTGCGGCGTTCCACCAGAAAGTGTGCTCTAGTTGCACTTGGACCACAAGCCGACTTTCGCCTAGAGGTTGGTTGACTTCAGCTAGGAGCTGGTAGAAGGAATTGTAAGCAAAGAGCTTTCCTCAGTACAGCTCGGACTACTGTAAGCAGGCCGACTTGCATGGCATGCTGCACCTACTACAACCGTGTTCCTGAGGCTGTTGGTGAGCTGAGGAAATCGAGCTCCCCGAGGGAGCGTGCATCATGCTGCCCTTCAGTCGGCACAGACACGGGTACTCCGAAGGGCCTACGTGTCTGAATGTTGATCTTCAACTCAGGGGAGCCTGGGGGTTACTCAGGGTCTTTGTACGGAAACGGGTGCAGAGGCAAGGGAGCAGGAGTCCTGAGAAGATTAGTACCGTTAAACCAATGCAGAAGTGCGACTAAGGCCTCATGGAAGCTGCGCACGCCTACGCTGCTGCATGGCATATCAGGGCCCTCCTTCGAAGCTAGGCCTCACTTTGAGATTCCCTTTAGCTATAGAACAGAACAGGATGAGCTCGGACCGAGAAACTGGGATACCCTGTTTCTTCGTGAAACCTGTTTTTCCCTCTCACAGCCATGCCTGCCCGTGAGTATAAGGCTGACAACCACAGGGTTTTTAAGGGAGCTTCAAGACGCGTAAGAGGAGCTTTCAAGGTGGCAAAACAAGGCCAGTCCCATCAGGCACCATCTCCAGGCTGACACGCAGCATTAGTGTCTCTGGCTTCTGGCAGGTCAAAAGAGACCTAGCTACCTCCCTGGCTCTCCCCTGATTCAGCTTTTCTACACAGGGTGCTCTGTGTGTAGTGAACTGCCTAGACGAAAGAGTGCCCTAGGTCTCCTAGGGTCCTGTGCCTCTCCCAAAAGCCTGAAGTGTTCCACAGAAAACTGTGCTGAAGTGGAAGTTGCAATGCAAGCTGCCTTTAACCTTGAGATACGGTGACTTCAGGTATGAGGTCCTAGAAGGACTTGTAAGCAGAGAGTTTTTCTCAGTACAGCTCAGACTAGGGGAATGAGGACGACTTCCATGGTATGCTGCATTTTCTAGAATCGTGTTCATGAAACCTTTCTGTAGCTGGGGATACCTAGCTCCCCGAATGAAGCGTGCAGCGTGTTACCCTTCACTCCGCCTACCCAGGGGCACCCTGACAGGCCTACGCATCTGAGTGTGGCCCAGCAAGCCCAGGGAAGCCTTGGAGTACTCAGTGTCCTTGTACGGAACGAGTGCTGCCGCGAGGGGTCTAGGAGTCCTGAATACCTTACTAGCGTTCAACTAAAGCAAGAGAGCGACTAAGGCCTCATGGAAGCTGTTGCACGCCTACTCCGCTACATGGCATATCAGGGCCCTCCTTCGAAGCGAGGGCACACTTTGAGTTTCCCTTTAGCTATAAAACAAGACAGGATTAGCTCTGACTCAGAAACTGAAATACCCTGTCTCTTCGTGTAACCTCTTTTTCCCTCTCACAGCCATGCCTGCCGTGAGTATAAGCCTGACAACCACAGTGTTTTTAAGGGAGCTTCAAGGCGCATAAGAGGAGCTTTCAAGGTGGGAAAACAAGGCCAGTCCCATCAGGCACCATCTCCAGGTTGACACGCAGCGTAAGTGTCTCTGGCTTCTGGCAGGTCAAAAGAGACCTAGCTACCTCCCTGGCTCTTCCCTGATTCAACTTTTCTACATAAGGTGCTCTGCGTGGAGCGAACTGCTTAGATGAAAGACTGCCCTAGGACTCCTAGGGTCCTGTGCCTCTCCCAAAAGCCTGAAGTGTTACACACAAAACTGTGCTGTAGTGGAAGTTGCAATGCAAGCTGCCTTTTCTCCTTGAGATACGGTGACTTCAGGTATGAGGTCCTAGAAGGACTTGTAAGCAGAGAGTTTTTCTCAGTACCGCTCAGAGTAGGGCAACGAGGACGAATTTCATGGTATGCTGGACTTGCTAGGACCGTGTTCATGAAGCCGTTGGTGAGCTGGGGATATCTGGCTCGCCCAAGGAAGAGTGCAGCGTGTGACTCTTCCCTCGACCTACGCAGGGCCACCCTGAATGGCCTACGGGTCTGAGTGTGGCCCAGCAAGCCCAGGGGAGCCTGGGGGTACTCAGGGTCCCTGTACGGAAACGAGTGCTGCCGCGAGGGGTCTACGAGTCCTGAAAAGCTTACTAGCGTTCACCTAAAGCAGAAGAGCGACTAAGGCCTCATGGAAGCTGCTGCACGCCTACTCCGCTGCATGGCATATCAGGGCCCTCCTTCGAAGCTAGGCCTCACTTTGAGTTTCCCTTTAGCTAGAGAACAGGACAGGATGAGCTCTGAATCAGAAACTGGAATACGTGTTTCTTCGTGAAACCTCTTTTTCCCTCTCACAGCCATGCCTGTCGTGAGTATAAGCCCGACACCAACAGTGTTTTTCAGTGAGCTTCTAGGCGCATAAAGGGAGCTTTCATGATGGGACAGCAAGGCTAGCCCCATCACGTCCTGTTTCCAGATTGACACACAACATAAGTAGCTGTGCTTTCTAAGAGGTCAAAAGAGACCTAGCTACCTACTTGGCTCTTCCCAGAATCAATTTTTCTGCACAGGGTGTTGTACGTGTAGTGCAGTGCCTAGACAATAGACTGCCCTAGGTCTCTAAGAGCCCTGTGTATGTCCCAAAGCCTGAAGTGTTACAAAGAACACTGTGCTTTAGTGGAAGT
This sequence comes from Balaenoptera physalus, assembly GCF_965194825.1. Taxonomy (NCBI): domain Eukaryota; kingdom Metazoa; phylum Chordata; class Mammalia; order Artiodactyla; family Balaenopteridae; genus Balaenoptera; species Balaenoptera physalus. The sequence goes on from NW_028125196.1 coordinate 126,251, forward strand.
TGGAATGCAAGCCGTCTTTCTCCTTGAGCTACGGTGACTTCAGGTATGAGGTCCTCGAAGGACTTCAAAGCAGAGAATTTTACTCAGTACAGCTGAGAATCGAGTGATGAGGCAGACTTCCATGGTTTGCTGGCCTTGCTAGACCGTGTCCCTGAGGCTGATGGTGAGCTGAGGAAATCTAGCTTTCCCAAGAAAGAGTGCAGTTTGTTATCTTTCACTCGGCCTAAAAAGGGGCACACTGAAGGGCCTACGGGTCTGAGTGTGGCCCAGCAAGCCTGGGGAGTCTTGGGGTACTCAGAGTTCTTGTACGGAAATGGGTACTGACATGAGCGGGCCTGGAGTCCTGAGAAGATTAGTACCTTTAAACTAATGCAGAACTGCGACTAAGGCCTCAAGGAAAATGCTGCACAACTACCCTAGTGGAGGGCAAATCAGAGCCCTAGGTCGAGGGTAGGGCGCACGTTGAGATTCCCCTTCGCTCTAGTGCAGGGCAGGATATGCTCCCCACCAGGGCCTGGAAGCACCCTCTTTCTTTCGAGAAAACTCATTTTCTTCCAGAGCCATGCCTGGCGTGAGGACAAGTCCGACAATCACAGTGTTTTTCAGGTAGCCTCAAGGCCGCATGAATGGCGCTTTCAAGAAGGGAAAACAAGGCTTGTCTCCTAAGGCCTCCATTTCCAGGTTGACACGCAGAAGAAGCATCTGTGGTTTCTAACAGGTCAAAAGAGACCTAGCTCCTCACTGGGTTCTTGGAGAATCAACTTTTCTATGCAGGGTGTTCTGCGTGTAGTGAACTGCCTCAATGAAAGAATTCCCTAGGTGTCCTGGGCTCCTGGGCATCTTCCAAAAGCCTGCGGCGTTCCACCAGAAAGTGTGCTCTAGTTGCACTTGGACCACAAGCCGACTTTCGCCTAGAGGTTGGTTGACTTCAGCTAGGAGCTGGTAGAAGGAATTGTAAGCAAAGAGCTTTCCTCAGTACAGCTCGGACTACTGTAAGCAGGCCGACTTGCATGGCATGCTGCACCTACTACAACCGTGTTCCTGAGGCTGTTGGTGAGCTGAGGAAATCGAGCTCCCCGAGGGAGCGTGCATCATGCTGCCCTTCAGTCGGCACAGACACGGGTACTCCGAAGGGCCTACGTGTCTGAATGTTGATCTTCAACTCAGGGGAGCCTGGGGGTTACTCAGGGTCTTTGTACGGAAACGGGTGCAGAGGCAAGGGAGCAGGAGTCCTGAGAAGATTAGTACCGTTAAACCAATGCAGAAGTGCGACTAAGGCCTCATGGAAGCTGCGCACGCCTACGCTGCTGCATGGCATATCAGGGCCCTCCTTCGAAGCTAGGCCTCACTTTGAGATTCCCTTTAGCTATAGAACAGAACAGGATGAGCTCGGACCGAGAAACTGGGATACCCTGTTTCTTCGTGAAACCTGTTTTTCCCTCTCACAGCCATGCCTGCCCGTGAGTATAAGGCTGACAACCACAGGGTTTTTAAGGGAGCTTCAAGACGCGTAAGAGGAGCTTTCAAGGTGGCAAAACAAGGCCAGTCCCATCAGGCACCATCTCCAGGCTGACACGCAGCATTAGTGTCTCTGGCTTCTGGCAGGTCAAAAGAGACCTAGCTACCTCCCTGGCTCTCCCCTGATTCAGCTTTTCTACACAGGGTGCTCTGTGTGTAGTGAACTGCCTAGACGAAAGAGTGCCCTAGGTCTCCTAGGGTCCTGTGCCTCTCCCAAAAGCCTGAAGTGTTCCACAGAAAACTGTGCTGAAGTGGAAGTTGCAATGCAAGCTGCCTTTAACCTTGAGATACGGTGACTTCAGGTATGAGGTCCTAGAAGGACTTGTAAGCAGAGAGTTTTTCTCAGTACAGCTCAGACTAGGGGAATGAGGACGACTTCCATGGTATGCTGCATTTTCTAGAATCGTGTTCATGAAACCTTTCTGTAGCTGGGGATACCTAGCTCCCCGAATGAAGCGTGCAGCGTGTTACCCTTCACTCCGCCTACCCAGGGGCACCCTGACAGGCCTACGCATCTGAGTGTGGCCCAGCAAGCCCAGGGAAGCCTTGGAGTACTCAGTGTCCTTGTACGGAACGAGTGCTGCCGCGAGGGGTCTAGGAGTCCTGAATACCTTACTAGCGTTCAACTAAAGCAAGAGAGCGACTAAGGCCTCATGGAAGCTGTTGCACGCCTACTCCGCTACATGGCATATCAGGGCCCTCCTTCGAAGCGAGGGCACACTTTGAGTTTCCCTTTAGCTATAAAACAAGACAGGATTAGCTCTGACTCAGAAACTGAAATACCCTGTCTCTTCGTGTAACCTCTTTTTCCCTCTCACAGCCATGCCTGCCGTGAGTATAAGCCTGACAACCACAGTGTTTTTAAGGGAGCTTCAAGGCGCATAAGAGGAGCTTTCAAGGTGGGAAAACAAGGCCAGTCCCATCAGGCACCATCTCCAGGTTGACACGCAGCGTAAGTGTCTCTGGCTTCTGGCAGGTCAAAAGAGACCTAGCTACCTCCCTGGCTCTTCCCTGATTCAACTTTTCGACATAAGGTGCTCTGCGTGGAGCGAACTGCTTAGATGAAAGACTGCCCTAGGACTCCTAGGGTCCTGTGCCTCTCCCAAAAGCCTGAAGTGTTACACACAAAACTGTGCTGTAGTGGAAGTTGCAATGCAAGCTGCCTTTTCTCCTTGAGATACGGTGACTTCAGGTATGAGGTCCTAGAAGGACTTGTAAGCAGAGAGTTTTTCTCAGTACCGCTCAGAGTAGGGCAACGAGGACGAATTTCATGGTATGCTGGACTTGCTAGGACCGTGTTCATGAAGCCGTTGGTGAGCTGGGGATATCTGGCTCGCCCAAGGAAGAGTGCAGCGTGTGACTCTTCCCTCGACCTACGCAGGGCCACCCTGAATGGCCTACGGGTCTGAGTGTGGCCCAGCAAGCCCAGGGGAGCCTGGGGGTACTCAGGGTCCCTGTACGGAAACGAGTGCTGCCGCGAGGGGTCTACGAGTCCTGAAAAGCTTACTAGCGTTCACCTAAAGCAGAAGAGCGACTAAGGCCTCATGGAAGCTGCTGCACGCCTACTCCGCTGCATGGCATATCAGGGCCCTCCTTCGAAGCTAGGCCTCACTTTGAGTTTCCCTTTAGCTAGAGAACAGGACAGGATGAGCTCTGAATCAGAAACTGGAATACGTGTTTCTTCGTGAAACCTCTTTTTCCCTCTCACAGCCATGCCTGTCGTGAGTATAAGCCCGACACCAACAGTGTTTTTCAGTGAGCTTCTAGGCGCATAAAGGGAGCTTTCATGATGGGACAGCAAGGCTAGCCCCATCACGTCCTGTTTCCAGATTGACACACAACATAAGTAGCTGTGCTTTCTAAGAGGTCAAAAGAGACCTAGCTACCTACTTGGCTCTTCCCAGAATCAATTTTTCTGCACAGGGTGTTGTACGTGTAGTGCAGTGCCTAGACAATAGACTGCCCTAGGTCTCTAAGAGCCCTGTGTATGTCCCAAAGCCTGAAGTGTTACAAAGAACACTGTGCTTTAGTGGAAGTTGGAATGCAAGCCGTCTTTCTCCTTGAGCTACGGTGACTTCAGGTATGAGGTCCTCGAAGGACTTCAAAGCAGAGAATTTTACTCAGTACAGCTGAGAATCGAGTGATGAGGCAGACTTCCATGGTTTGCTGGCCTTGCTAGACCGTGTCCCTGAGGCTGATGGTGAGCTGAGGAAATCTAGCTTTCCCAAGAAAGAGTGCAGTTTGTTATCTTTCACTCGGCCTAAAAAGGGGCACACTGAAGGGCCTACGGGTCTGAGTGTGGCCCAGCAAGCCTGGGGAGTCTTGGGGTACTCAGAGTTCTTGTACGGAAATGGGTACTGACATGAGCGGGCCTGGAGTCCTGAGAAGATTAGTACCTTTAAACTAATGCAGAACTGCGACTAAGGCCTCAAGGAAAATGCTGCACAACTACCCTAGTGGAGGGCAAATCAGAGCCCTAGGTCGAGGGTAGGGCGCACGTTGAGATTCCCCTTCGCTCTAGTGCAGGGCAGGATATGCTCCCCACCAGGGCCTGGAAGCACCCTCTTTCTTTCGAGAAAACTCATTTTCTTCCAGAGCCATGCCTGGCGTGAGGACAAGTCCGACAATCACAGTGTTTTTCAGGTAGCCTCAAGGCCGCATGAATGGAGCTTTCAAGAAGGGAAAACAAGGCTTGTCTCCTAAGGCCTCCATTTCCAGGTTGACACGCAGAAGAAGCATCTGTGGTTTCTAACAGGTCAAAAGAGACCTAGCTCCTCACTGGGTTCTTGGAGAATCAACTTTTCTATGCAGGGTGTTCTGCGTGTAGTGAACTGCCTCAATGAAAGAATTCCCTAGGTGTCCTGGGCTCCTGGGCATCTTCCAAAAGCCTGCGGCGTTCCACCAGAAAGTGTGCTCTAGTTGCACTTGGACCACAAGCCGACTTTCGCCTAGAGGTTGGTTGACTTCAGCTAGGAGCTGGTAGAAGGAATTGTAAGCAAAGAGCTTTCCTCAGTACAGCTCGGACTACTGTAAGCAGGCCGACTTGCATGGCATGCTGCACCTACTACAACCGTGTTCCTGAGGCTGTTGGTGAGCTGAGGAAATCGAGCTCCCCGAGGGAGCGTGCATCATGCTGCCCTTCAGTCGGCACAGACACGGGTACTCCGAAGGGCCTACGTGTCTGAATGCTGATCTTCAACTCAGGGGAGCCTGGGGGTTACTCAGGGTCTTTGTACGGAAACGGGTGCAGAGGCAAGGGAGCAGGAGTCCTGGGAAGATTAGTACCGTTAAACCAATGCAGAAGTGCGACTAAGGCCTCATGGAAGCTGCGCACGCCTACGCTGCTGCATGGCATATCAGGGCCCTCCTTCGAAGCTAGGCCTCACTTTGAGATTCCCTTTAGCTATAGAACAGAACAGGATGAGCTCGGACCGAGAAACTGGGATACCCTGTTTCTTCGTGAAACCTGTTTTTCCCTCTCACAGCCATGCCTGCCCGTGAGTATAAGGCTGACAACCACAGGGTTTTTAAGGGAGCTTCAAGACGCGTAAGAGGAGCTTTCAAGGTGGCAAAACAAGGCCAGTCCCATCAGGCACCATCTCCAGGCTGACACGCAGCATAAGTGTCTCTGGCTTCTGGCAGGTCAAAAGAGACCTAGCTACCTCCCTGGCTCTCCCCTGATTCAGCTTTTCTACACAGGGTGCTCTGTGTGTAGTGAACTGCCTAGACGAAAGAGTGCCCTAGGTCTCCTAGGGTCCTGTGCCTCTCCCAAAAGCCTGAAGTGTTCCACAGAAAACTGTGCTGAAGTGGAAGTTGCAATGCAAGCTGCCTTTAACCTTGAGATACGGTGACTTCAGGTATGAGGTCCTAGAAGGACTTGTAAGCAGAGAGTTTTTCTCAGTACAGCTCAGACTAGGGGAATGAGGACGACTTCCATGGTATGCTGCATTTTCTAGAATCGTGTTCATGAAACCTTTCTGTAGCTGGGGATACCTAGCTCCCCGAATGAAGCGTGCAGCGTGTTACCCTTCACTCCGCCTACCCAGGGGCACCCTGACAGGCCTACGCATCTGAGTGTGGCCCAGCAAGCCCAGGGAAGCCTTGGAGTACTCAGTGTCCTTGTACGGAACGAGTGCTGCCGCGAGGGGTCTAGGAGTCCTGAATACCTTACTAGCGTTCAACTAAAGCAAGAGAGCGACTAAGGCCTCATGGAAGCTGTTGCACGCCTACTCCGCTACATGGCATATCAGGGCCCTCCTTCGAAGCGAGGGCACACTTTGAGTTTCCCTTTAGCTATAAAACAAGACAGGATTAGCTCTGACTCAGAAACTGAAATACCCTGTCTCTTCGTGTAACCTCTTTTTCCCTCTCACAGCCATGCCTGCCGTGAGTATAAGCCTGACAACCACAGTGTTTTTAAGGGAGCTTCAAGGCGCATAAGAGGAGCTTTCAAGGTGGGAAAACAAGGCCAGTCCCATCAGGCACCATCTCCAGGTTGACACGCAGCGTAAGTGTCTCTGGCTTCTGGCAGGTCAAAAGAGACCTAGCTACCTCCCTGGCTCTTCCCTGATTCAACTTTTCTACATAAGGTGCTCTGCGTGGAGCGAACTGCTTAGATGAAAGACTGCCCTAGGACTCCTAGGGTCCTGTGCCTCTCCCAAAAGCCTGAAGTGTTACACACAAAACTGTGCTGTAGTGGAAGTTGCAATGCAAGCTGCCTTTTCTCCTTGAGATACGGTGACTTCAGGTATGAGGTCCTAGAAGGACTTGTAAGCAGAGAGTTTTTCTCAGTACCGCTCAGAGTAGGGCAACGAGGACGAATTTCATGGTATGCTGGACTTGCTAGGACCGTGTTCATGAAGCCGTTGGTGAGCTGGGGATATCGAGCTCGCCCAAGGAAGAGTGCAGCGTGTGACTCTTCCCTCGACCTACGCAGGGCCACCCTGAATGGCCTACGGGTCTGAGTGTGGCCCAGCAAGCCCAGGGGAGCCTGGGGGTACTCAGAGTCCCTGTACGGAAACGAGTGCTGCCGCGAGGGGTCTACGAGTCCTGAAAAGCTTACTAGCGTTCACCTAAAGCAGAAGAGCGACTAAGGCCTCATGGAAGCTGCTGCACGCCTACTCCGCTGCATGGCATATCAGGGCCCTCCTTCGAAGCTAGGCCTCACTTTGAGTTTCCCTTTAGCTAGAGAACAGGACAGGATGAGCTCTGAATCAGAAACTGGAATACGTGTTTCTTCGTGAAACCTCTTTTTCCCTCTCACAGCCATGCCTGTCGTGAGTATAAGCCCGACACCAACAGTGTTTTTCAGTGAGCTTCTAGGCGCATAAAGGGAGCTTTCATGATGGGACAGCAAGGCTAGCCCCATCACGTCCTGTTTCCAGATTGACACACAACATAAGTAGCTGTGCTTTCTAAGAGGTCAAAAGAGACCTAGCTACCTACTTGGCTCTTCCCAGAATCAATTTTTCTGCACAGGGTGTTGTACGTGTAGTGCAGTGCCTAGACAATAGACTGCCCTAGGTCTCTAAGAGCCCTGTGTATGTCCCAAAGCCTGAAGTGTTACAAAGAACACTGTGCTTTAGTGGAAGTTGGAATGCAAGCCGTCTTTCTCCTTGAGCTACGGTGACTTCAGGTATGAGGTCCTCGAAGGACTTCAAAGCAGAGAATTTTACTCAGTACAGCTGAGAATCGAGTGATGAGGCAGACTTCCATGGTTTGCTGGCCTTGCTAGACCGTGTCCCTGAGGCTGATGGTGAGCTGAGGAAATCTAGCTTTCCCAAGAAAGAGTGCAGTTTGTTATCTTTCACTCGGCCTAAAAAGGGGCACACTGAAGGGCCTACGGGTCTGAGTGTGGCCCAGCAAGCCTGGGGAGTCTTGGGGTACTCAGAGTTCTTGTACGGAAATGGGTACTGACATGAGCGGGCCTGGAGTCCTGAGAAGATTAGTACCTTTAAACTAATGCAGAACTGCGACTAAGGCCTCAAGGAAAATGCTGCACAACTACCCTAGTGGAGGGCAAATCAGAGCCCTAGGTCGAGGGTAGGGCGCACGTTGAGATTCCCCTTCGCTCTAGTGCAGGGCAGGATATGCTCCCCACCAGGGCCTGGAAGCACCCTCTTTCTTTCGAGAAAACTCATTTTCTTCCAGAGCCATGCCTGGCGTGAGGACAAGTCCGACAATCACAGTGTTTTTCAGGTAGCCTCAAGGCCGCATGAATGGAGCTTTCAAGAAGGGAAAACAAGGCTTGTCTCCTAAGGCCTCCATTTCCAGGTTGACACGCAGAAGAAGCATCTGTGGTTTCTAACAGGTCAAAAGAGACCTAGCTCCTCACTGGGTTCTTGGAGAATCAACTTTTCTATGCAGGGTGTTCTGCGTGTAGTGAACTGCCTCAATGAAAGAATTCCCTAGGTGTCCTGGGCTCCTGGGCATCTTCCAAAAGCCTGCGGCGTTCCACCAGAAAGTGTGCTCTAGTTGCACTTGGACCACAAGCCGACTTTCGCCTAGAGGTTGGTTGACTTCAGCTAGGAGCTGGTAGAAGGAATTGTAAGCAAAGAGCTTTCCTCAGTACAGCTCGGACTACTGTAAGCAGGCCGACTTGCATGGCATGCTGCACCTACTACAACCGTGTTCCTGAGGCTGTTGGTGAGCTGAGGAAATCGAGCTCCCCGAGGGAGCGTGCATCATGCTGCCCTTCAGTCGGCACAGACACGGGTACTCCGAAGGGCCTACGTGTCTGAATGTTGATCTTCAACTCAGGGGAGCCTGGGGGTTACTCAGGGTCTTTGTACGGAAACGGGTGCAGAGGCAAGGGAGCAGGAGTCCTGGGAAGATTAGTACCGTTAAACCAATGCAGAAGTGCGACTAAGGCCTCATGGAAGCTGCGCACGCCTACGCTGCTGCATGGCATATCAGGGCCCTCCTTCGAAGCTAGGCCTCACTTTGAGATTCCCTTTAGCTATAGAACAGAACAGGATGAGCTCGGACCGAGAAACTGGGATACCCTGTTTCTTCGTGAAACCTGTTTTTCCCTCTCACAGCCATGCCTGCCCGTGAGTATAAGGCTGACAACCACAGGGTTTTTAAGGGAGCTTCAAGACGCGTAAGAGGAGCTTTCAAGGTGGCAAAACAAGGCCAGTCCCATCAGGCACCATCTCCAGGCTGACACGCAGCATAAGTGTCTCTGGCTTCTGGCAGGTCAAAAGAGACCTAGCTACCTCCCTGGCTCTCCCCTGATTCAGCTTTTCTACACAGGGTGCTCTGTGTGTAGTGAACTGCCTAGACGAAAGAGTGCCCTAGGTCTCCTAGGGTCCTGTGCCTCTCCCAAAAGCCTGAAGTGTTCCACAGAAAACTGTGCTGAAGTGGAAGTTGCAATGCAAGCTGCCTTTAACCTTGAGATACGGTGACTTCAGGTATGAGGTCCTAGAAGGACTTGTAAGCAGAGAGTTTTTCTCAGTACAGCTCAGACTAGGGGAATGAGGACGACTTCCATGGTATGCTGCATTTTCTAGAATCGTGTTCATGAAACCTTTCTGTAGCTGGGGATACCTAGCTCCCCGAATGAAGCGTGCAGCGTGTTACCCTTCACTCCGCCTACCCAGGGGCACCCTGACAGGCCTACGCATCTGAGTGTGGCCCAGCAAGCCCAGGGAAGCCTTGGAGTACTCAGTGTCCTTGTACGGAACGAGTGCTGCCGCGAGGGGTCTAGGAGTCCTGAATACCTTACTAGCGTTCAACTAAAGCAAGAGAGCGACTAAGGCCTCATGGAAGCTGTTGCACGCCTACTCCGCTACATGGCATATCAGGGCCCTCCTTCGAAGCGAGGGCACACTTTGAGTTTCCCTTTAGCTATAAAACAAGACAGGATTAGCTCTGACTCAGAAACTGAAATACCCTGTCTCTTCGTGTAACCTCTTTTTCCCTCTCACAGCCATGCCTGCCGTGAGTATAAGCCTGACAACCACAGTGTTTTTAAGGGAGCTTCAAGGCGCATAAGAGGAGCTTTCAAGGTGGGAAAACAAGGCCAGTCCCATCAGGCACCATCTCCAGGTTGACACGCAGCGTAAGTGTCTCTGGCTTCTGGCAGGTCAAAAGAGACCTAGCTACCTCCCTGGCTCTTCCCTGATTCAACTTTTCTACATAAGGTGCTCTGCGTGGAGCGAACTGCTTAGATGAAAGACTGCCCTAGGACTCCTAGGGTCCTGTGCCTCTCCCAAAAGCCTGAAGTGTTACACACAAAACTGTGCTGTAGTGGAAGTTGCAATGCAAGCTGCCTTTTCTCCTTGAGATACGGTGACTTCAGGTATGAGGTCCTAGAAGGACTTGTAAGCAGAGAGTTTTTCTCAGTACCGCTCAGAGTAGGGCAACGAGGACGAATTTCATGGTATGCTGGACTTGCTAGGACCGTGTTCATGAAGCCGTTGGTGAGCTGGGGATATCTGGCTCGCCCAAGGAAGAGTGCAGCGTGTGACTCTTCCCTCGACCTACGCAGGGCCACCCTGAATGGCCTACGGGTCTGAGTGTGGCCCAGCAAGCCCAGGGGAGCCTGGGGGTACTCAGGGTCCCTGTACGGAAACGAGTGCTGCCGCGAGGGGTCTACGAGTCCTGAAAAGCTTACTAGCGTTCACCTAAAGCAGAAGAGCGACTAAGGCCTCATGGAAGCTGCTGCACGCCTACTCCGCTGCATGGCATATCAGGGCCCTCCTTCGAAGCTAGGCCTCACTTTGAGTTTCCCTTTAGCTAGAGAACAGGACAGGATGAGCTCTGAATCAGAAACTGGAATACGTGTTTCTTCGTGAAACCTCTTTTTCCCTCTCACAGCCATGCCTGTCGTGAGTATAAGCCCGACACCAACAGTGTTTTTCAGTGAGCTTCTAGGCGCATAAAGGGAGCTTTCATGATGGGACAGCAAGGCTAGCCCCATCACGTCCTGTTTCCAGATTGACACACAACATAAGTAGCTGTGCTTTCTAAGAGGTCAAAAGAGACCTAGCTACCTACTTGGCTCTTCCCAGAATCAATTTTTCTGCACAGGGTGTTGTACGTGTAGTGCAGTGCCTAGACAATAGACTGCCCTAGGTCTCTAAGAGCCCTGTGTATGTCCCAAAGCCTGAAGTGTTACAAAGAACACTGTGCTTTAGTGGAAGTTGGAATGCAAGCCGTCTTTCTCCTTGAGCTACGGTGACTTCAGGTATGAGGTCCTCGAAGGACTTCAAAGCAGAGAATTTTACTCAGTACAGCTGAGAATCGAGTGATGAGGCAGACTTCCATGGTTTGCTGGCCTTGCTAGACCGTGTCCCTGAGGCTGATGGTGAGCTGAGGAAATCTAGCTTTCCCAAGAAAGAGTGCAGTTTGTTATCTTTCACTCGGCCTAAAAAGGGGCACACTGAAGGGCCTACGGGTCTGAGTGTGGCCCAGCAAGCCTGGGGAGTCTTGGGGTACTCAGAGTTCTTGTACGGAAATGGGTACTGACATGAGCGGGCCTGGAGTCCTGAGAAGATTAGTACCTTTAAACTAATGCAGAACTGCGACTAAGGCCTCAAGGAAAATGCTGCACAACTACCCTAGTGGAGGGCAAATCAGAGCCCTAGGTCGAGGGTAGGGCGCACGTTGAGATTCCCCTTCGCTCTAGTGCAGGGCAGGATATGCTCCCCACCAGGGCCTGGAAGCACCCTCTTTCTTTCGAGAAAACTCATTTTCTTCCAGAGCCATGCCTGGCGTGAGGACAAGTCCGACAATCACAGTGTTTTTCAGGTAGCCTCAAGGCCGCATGAATGGCGCTTTCAAGAAGGGAAAACAAGGCTTGTCTCCTAAGGCCTCCATTTCCAGGTTGACACGCAGAAGAAGCATCTGTGGTTTCTAACAGGTCAAAAGAGACCTAGCTCCTCACTGGGTTCTTGGAGAATCAACTTTTCTATGCAGGGTGTTCTGCGTGTAGTGAACTGCCTCAATGAAAGAATTCCCTAGGTGTCCTGGGCTCCTGGGCATCTTCCAAAAGCCTGCGGCGTTCCACCAGAAAGTGTGCTCTAGTTGCACTTGGACCACAAGCCGACTTTCGCCTAGAGGTTGGTTGACTTCAGCTAGGAGCTGGTAGAAGGAATTGTAAGCAAAGAGCTTTCCTCAGTACAGCTCGGACTACTGTAAGCAGGCCGACTTGCATGGCATGCTGCACCTACTACAACCGTGTTCCTGAGGCTGTTGGTGAGCTGAGGAAATCGAGCTCCCCGAGGGAGCGTGCATCATGCTGCCCTTCAGTCGGCACAGACACGGGTACTCCGAAGGGCCTACGTGTCTGAATGTTGATCTTCAACTCAGGGGAGCCTGGGGGTTACTCAGGGTCTTTGTACGGAAACGGGTGCAGAGGCAAGGGAGCAGGAGTCCTGAGAAGATTAGTACCGTTAAACCAATGCAGAAGTGCGACTAAGGCCTCATGGAAGCTGCGCACGCCTACGCTGCTGCATGGCATATCAGGGCCCTCCTTCGAAGCTAGGCCTCACTTTGAGATTCCCTTTAGCTATAGAACAGAACAGGATGAGCTCGGACCGAGAAACTGGGATACCCTGTTTCTTCGTGAAACCTGTTTTTCCCTCTCACAGCCATGCCTGCCCGTGAGTATAAGGCTGACAACCACAGGGTTTTTAAGGGAGCTTCAAGACGCGTAAGAGGAGGTTTCAAGGTGGCAAAACAAGGCCAGTCCCATCAGGCACCATCTCCAGGCTGACACGCAGCATTAGTGTCTCTGGCTTCTGGCAGGTCAAAAGAGACCTAGCTACCTCCCTGGCTCTCCCCTGATTCAGCTTTTCTACACAGGGTGCTCTGTGTGTAGTGAACTGCCTAGACGAAAGAGTGCCCTAGGTCTCCTAGGGTCCTGTGCCTCTCCCAAAAGCCTGAAGTGTTCCACAGAAAACTGTGCTGAAGTGGAAGTTGCAATGCAAGCTGCCTTTAACCTTGAGATACGGTGACTTCAGGTATGAGGTCCTAGAAGGACTTGTAAGCAGAGAGTTTTTCTCAGTACAGCTCAGACTAGGGGAATGAGGACGACTTCCATGGTATGCTGCATTTTCTAGAATCGTGTTCATGAAACCTTTCTGTAGCTGGGGATACCTAGCTCCCCGAATGAAGCGTGCAGCGTGTTACCCTTCACTCCGCCTACCCAGGGGCACCCTGACAGGCCTACGCATCTGAGTGTGGCCCAGCAAGCCCAGGGAAGCCTTGGAGTACTCAGTGTCCTTGTACGGAACGAGTGCTGCCGCGAGGGGTCTAGGAGTCCTGAATACCTTACTAGCGTTCAACTAAAGCAAGAGAGCGACTAAGGCCTCATGGAAGCTGTTGCACGCCTACTCCGCTACATGGCATATCAGGGCCCTCCTTCGAAGCGAGGGCACACTTTGAGTTTCCCTTTAGCTATAAAACAAGACAGGATTAGCTCTGACTCAGAAACTGAAATACCCTGTCTCTTCGTGTAACCTCTTTTTCCCTCTCACAGCCATGCCTGCCGTGAGTATAAGCCTGACAACCACAGTGTTTTTAAGGGAGCTTCAAGGCGCATAAGAGGAGCTTTCAAGGTGGGAAAACAAGGCCAGTCCCATCAGGCACCATCTCCAGGTTGACACGCAGCGTAAGTGTCTCTGGCTTCTGGCAGGTCAAAAGAGACCTAGCTACCTCCCTGGCTCTTCCCTGATTCAACTTTTCGACATAAGGTGCTCTGCGTGGAGCGAACTGCTTAGATGAAAGACTGCCCTAGGACTCCTAGGGTCCTGTGCCTCTCCCAAAAGCCTGAAGTGTTACACACAAAACTGTGCTGTAGTGGAAGTTGCAATGCAAGCTGCCTTTTCTCCTTGAGATACGGTGACTTCAGGTATGAGGTCCTAGAAGGACTTGTAAGCAGAGAGTTTTTCTCAGTACCGCTCAGAGTAGGGCAACGAGGACGAATTTCATGGTATGCTGGACTTGCTAGGACCGTGTTCATGAAGCCGTTGGTGAGCTGGGGATATCTGGCTCGCCCAAGGAAGAGTGCAGCGTGTGACTCTTCCCTCGACCTACGCAGGGCCACCCTGAATGGCCTACGGGTCTGAGTGTGGCCCAGCAAGCCCAGGGGAGCCTGGGGGTACTCAGGGTCCCTGTACGGAAACGAGTGCTGCCGCGAGGGGTCTACGAGTCCTGAAAAGCTTACTAGCGTTCACCTAAAGCAGAAGAGCGACTAAGGCCTCATGGAAGCTGCTGCACGCCTACTCCGCTGCATGGCATATCAGGGCCCTCCTTCGAAGCTAGGCCTCACTTTGAGTTTCCCTTTAGCTAGAGAACAGGACAGGATGAGCTCTGAATCAGAAACTGGAATACGTGTTTCTTCGTGAAACCTCTTTTTCCCTCTCACAGCCATGCCTGTCGTGAGTATAAGCCCGACACCAACAGTGTTTTTCAGTGAGCTTCTAGGCGCATAAAGGGAGCTTTCATGATGGGACAGCAAGGCTAGCCCCATCACGTCCTGTTTCCAGATTGACACACAACATAAGTAGCTGTGCTTTCTAAGAGGTCAAAAGAGACCTAGCTACCTACTTGGCTCTTCCCAGAATCAATTTTTCTGCACAGGGTGTTGTACGTGTAGTGCAGTGCCTAGACAATAGACTGCCCTAGGTCTCTAAGAGCCCTGTGTATGTCCCAAAGCCTGAAGTGTTACAAAGAACACTGTGCTTTAGTGGAAGTTGGAATGCAAGCCGTCTTTCTCCTTGAGCTACGGTGACTTCAGGTATGAGGTCCTCGAAGGACTTCAAAGCAGAGAATTTTACTCAGTACAGCTGAGAATCGAGTGATGAGGCAGACTTCCATGGTTTGCTGGCCTTGCTAGACCGTGTCCCTGAGGCTGATGGTGAGCTGAGGAAATCTAGCTTTCCCAAGAAAGAGTGCAGTTTGTTATCTTTCACTCGGCCTAAAAAGGGGCACACTGAAGGGCCTACGGGTCTGAGTGTGGCCCAGCAAGCCTGGGGAGTCTTGGGGTACTCAGAGTTCTTGTACGGAAATGGGTACTGACATGAGCGGGCCTGGAGTCCTGAGAAGATTAGTACCTTTAAACTAATGCAGAACTGCGACTAAGGCCTCAAGGAAAATGCTGCACAACTACCCTAGTGGAGGGCAAATCAGAGCCCTAGGTCGAGGGTAGGGCGCACGTTGAGATTCCCCTTCGCTCTAGTGCAGGGCAGGATATGCTCCCCACCAGGGCCTGGAAGCACCCTCTTTCTTTCGAGAAAACTCATTTTCTTCCAGAGCCATGCCTGGCGTGAGGACAAGTCCGACAATCACAGTGTTTTTCAGGTAGCCTCAAGGCCGCATGAATGGAGCTTTCAAGAAGGGAAAACAAGGCTTGTCTCCTAAGGCCTCCATTTCCAGGTTGACACGCAGAAGAAGCATCTGTGGTTTCTAACAGGTCAAAAGAGACCTAGCTCCTCACTGGGTTCTTGGAGAATCAACTTTTCTATGCAGGGTGTTCTGCGTGTAGTGAACTGCCTCAATGAAAGAATTCCCTAGGTGTCCTGGGCTCCTGGGCATCTTCCAAAAGCCTGCGGCGTTCCACCAGAAAGTGTGCTCTAGTTGCACTTGGACCACAAGCCGACTTTCGCCTAGAGGTTGGTTGACTTCAGCTAGGAGCTGGTAGAAGGAATTGTAAGCAAAGAGCTTTCCTCAGTACAGCTCGGACTACTGTAAGCAGGCCGACTTGCATGGCATGCTGCACCTACTACAACCGTGTTCCTGAGGCTGTTGGTGAGCTGAGGAAATCGAGCTCCCCGAGGGAGCGTGCATCATGCTGCCCTTCAGTCGGCACAGACACGGGTACTCCGAAGGGCCTACGTGTCTGAATGTTGATCTTCAACTCAGGGGAGCCTGGGGGTTACTCAGGGTCTTTGTACGGAAACGGGTGCAGAGGCAAGGGAGCAGGAGTCCTGAGAAGATTAGTACCGTTAAACCAATGCAGAAGTGCGACTAAGGCCTCATGGAAGCTGCGCACGCCTACGCTGCTGCATGGCATATCAGGGCCCTCCTTCGAAGCTAGGCCTCACTTTGAGATTCCCTTTAGCTATAGAACAGAACAGGATGAGCTCGGACCGAGAAACTGGGATACCCTGTTTCTTCGTGAAACCTGTTTTTCCCTCTCACAGCCATGCCTGCCCGTGAGTATAAGGCTGACAACCACAGGGTTTTTAAGGGAGCTTCAAGACGCGTAAGAGGAGCTTTCAAGGTGGCAAAACAAGGCCAGTCCCATCAGGCACCATCTCCAGGCTGACACGCAGCATTAGTGTCTCTGGCTTCTGGCAGGTCAAAAGAGACCTAGCTACCTCCCTGGCTCTCCCCTGATTCAGCTTTTCTACACAGGGTGCTCTGTGTGTAGTGAACTGCCTAGACGAAAGAGTGCCCTAGGTCTCCTAGGGTCCTGTGCCTCTCCCAAAAGCCTGAAGTGTTCCACAGAAAACTGTGCTGAAGTGGAAGTTGCAATGCAAGCTGCCTTTAACCTTGAGATACGGTGACTTCAGGTATGAGGTCCTAGAAGGACTTGTAAGCAGAGAGTTTTTCTCAGTACAGCTCAGACTAGGGGAATGAGGACGACTTCCATGGTATGCTGCATTTTCTAGAATCGTGTTCATGAAACCTTTCTGTAGCTGGGGATACCTAGCTCCCCGAATGAAGCGTGCAGCGTGTTACCCTTCACTCCGCCTAACCAGGGGCACCCTGACAGGCCTACGCATCTGAGTGTGGCCCAGCAAGCCCAGGGAAGCCTTGGAGTACTCAGTGTCCTTGTACGGAACGAGTGCTGCCGCGAGGGGTCTAGGAGTCCTGAATACCTTACTAGCGTTCAACTAAAGCAAGAGAGCGACTAAGGCCTCATGGAAGCTGTTGCACGCCTACTCCGCTACATGGCATATCAGGGCCCTCCTTCGAAGCGAGGGCACACTTTGAGTTTCCCTTTAGCTATAAAACAAGACAGGATTAGCTCTGACTCAGAAACTGAAATACCCTGTCTCTTCGTGTAACCTCTTTTTCCCTCTCACAGCCATGCCTGCCGTGAGTATAAGCCTGACAACCACAGTGTTTTTATGGGAGCTTCAAGGCGCATAAGAGGAGCTTTCAAGGTGGGAAAACAAGGCCAGTCCCATCAGGCACCATCTCCAGGTTGACACGCAGCGTAAGTGTCTCTGGCTTCTGGCAGGTCAAAAGAGACCTAGCTACCTCCCTGGCTCTTCCCTGATTCAACTTTTCTACATAAGGTGCTCTGCGTGGAGCAAACTGCTTAGATGAAAGACTGCCCTAGGACTCCTAGGGTCCTGTGCCTCTCCCAAAAGCCTGAAGTGTTCCACAGAAAACTGTGCTGAAGTGGAAGTTGCAATGCAAGCTGCCTTTAACCTTGAGATACGGTGACTTCAGGTATGAGGTCCTAGAAGGACTTGTAAGCAGAGAGTTTTTCTCAGTACAGCTCAGACTAGGGGAATGAGGACGACTTCCATGGTATGCTGCATTTTCTAGAATCGTGTTCATGAAACCTTTCTGTAGCTGGGGATACCTAGCTCCCCGAATGAAGCGTGCAGCGTGTTACCCTTCACTCCGCCTACCCAGGGGCACCCTGACAGGCCTACGCATCTGAGTGTGGCCCTGCAAGCCCAGGGAAGCCTTGGAGTACTCAGTGTCCTTGTACGGAACGAGTGCTGCCGCGAGGGGTCTAGGAGTCCTGAATACCTTACTAGCGTTCAACTAAAGCAAGAGAGCGACTAAGGCCTCATGGAAGCTGTTGCACGCCTACTCCGCTACATGGCATATCAGGGCCCTCCTTCGAAGCGAGGGCACACTTTGAGTTTCCCTTTAGCTATAAAACAAGACAGGATTAGCTCTGACTCAGAAACTGAAATACACTGTCTCTTCGTGTAACCTCTTTTTCCCTCTCACAGCCATGCCTGCCGTGAGTATAAGCCTGACAACCACAGTGTTTTTAAGGGAGCTTCAAGGCGCATAAGAGGAGCTTTCAAGGTGGGAAAACAAGGCCAGTCCCATCAGGCACCATCTCCAGGTTGACACGCAGCGTAAGTGTCTCTGGCTTCTGGCAGGTCAAAAGAGACCTAGCTACCTCCCTGGCTCTTCCCTGATTCAACTTTTCTACATAAGGTGCTCTGCGTGGAGCGAACTGCTTAGATGAAAGACTGCCCTAGGACTCCTAGGGTCCTGTGCCTCTCCCAAAAGCCTGAAGTGTTACACACAAAACTGTGCTGTAGTGGAAGTTGCAATGCAAGCTGCCTTTTCTCCTTGAGATACGGTGACTTCAGGTATGAGGTCCTAGAAGGACTTGTAAGCAGAGAGTTTTTCTCAGTACCGCTCAGAGTAGTGCAACGAGGACGAATTTCATGGTATGCTGGACTTGCTAGGACCGTGTTCATGAAGCCGTTGGTGAGCTGGGGATATCGAGCTCGCCCAAGGAAGAGTGCAGCGTGTGACTCTTCCCTCGACCTACGCAGGGCCACCCTGAATGGCCTACGGGTCTGAGTGTGGCCCAGCAAGCCCAGGGGAGCCTGGGGGTACTCAGAGTCCCTGTACGGAAACGAGTGCTGCCGCGAGGGGTCTACGAGTCCTGAAAAGCTTACTAGCGTTCACCTAAAGCAGAAGAGCGACTAAGGCCTCATGGAAGCTGCTGCACGCCTACTCCGCTGCATGGCATATCAGGGCCCTCCTTCGAAGCTAGGCCTCACTTTGAGTTTCCCTTTAGCTAGAGAACAGGACAGGATGAGCTCTGAATCAGAAACTGGAATACGTGTTTCTTCGTGAAACCTCTTTTTCCCTCTCACAGCCATGCCTGTCGTGAGTATAAGCCCGACACCAACAGTGTTTTTCAGTGAGCTTCTAGGCGCATAAAGGGAGCTTTCATGATGGGACAGCAAGGCTAGCCCCATCACGTCCTGTTTCCAGATTGACACACAACATAAGTAGCTGTGCTTTCTAAGAGGTCAAAAGAGACCTAGCTACCTACTTGGCTCTTCCCAGAATCAATTTTTCTGCACAGGGTGTTGTACGTGTAGTGCAGTGCCTAGACAATAGACTGCCCTAGGTCTCTAAGAGCCCTGTGTATGTCCCAAAGCCTGAAGTGTTACAAAGAACACTGTGCTTTAGTGGAAGTTGGAATGCAAGCCGTCTTTCTCCTTGAGCTACGGTGACTTCAGGTATGAGGTCCTCGAAGGACTTCAAAGCAGAGAATTTTACTCAGTACAGCTGAGAATCGAGTGATGAGGCAGACTTCCATGGTTTGCTGGCCTTGCTAGACCGTGTCCCTGAGGCTGATGGTGAGCTGAGGAAATCTAGCTTTCCCAAGAAAGAGTGCAGTTTGTTATCTTTCACTCGGCCTAAAAAGGGGCACACTGAAGGGCCTACGGGTCTGAGTGTGGCCCAGCAAGCCTGGGGAGTCTTGGGGTACTCAGAGTTCTTGTACGGAAATGGGTACTGACATGAGCGGGCCTGGAGTCCTGAGAAGATTAGTACCTTTAAACTAATGCAGAACTGCGACTAAGGCCTCAAGGAAAATGCTGCACAACTACCCTAGTGGAGGGCAAATCAGAGCCCTAGGTCGAGGGTAGGGCGCACGTTGAGATTCCCCTTCGCTCTAGTGCAGGGCAGGATATGCTCCCCACCAGGGCCTGGAAGCACCCTCTTTCTTTCGAGAAAACTCATTTTCTTCCAGAGCCATGCCTGGCGTGAGGACAAGTCCGACAATCACAGTGTTTTTCAGGTAGCCTCAAGGCCGCATGAATGGAGCTTTCAAGAAGGGAAAACAAGGCTTGTCTCCTAAGGCCTCCATTTCCAGGTTGACACGCAGAAGAAGCATCTGTGGTTTCTAACAGGTCAAAAGAGACCTAGCTCCTCACTGGGTTCTTGGAGAATCAACTTTTCTATGCAGGGTGTTCTGCGTGTAGTGAACTGCCTCAATGAAAGAATTCCCTAGGTGTCCTGGGCTCCTGGGCATCTTCCAAAAGCCTGCGGCGTTCCACCAGAAAGTGTGCTCTAGTTGCACTTGGACCACAAGCCGACTTTCGCCTAGAGGTTGGTTGACTTCAGCTAGGAGCTGGTAGAAGGAATTGTAAGCAAAGAGCTTTCCTCAGTACAGCTCGGACTACTGTAAGCAGGCCGACTTGCATGGCATGCTGCACCTACTACAACCGTGTTCCTGAGGCTGTTGGTGAGCTGAGGAAATCGAGCTCCCCGAGGGAGCGTGCATCATGCTGCCCTTCAGTCGGCACAGACACGGGTACTCCGAAGGGCCTACGTGTCTGAATGTTGATCTTCAACTCAGGGGAGCCTGGGGGTTACTCAGGGTCTTTGTACGGAAACGGGTGCAGAGGCAAGGGAGCAGGAGTCCTGAGAAGATTAGTACCGTTAAACCAATGCAGAAGTGCGACTAAGGCCTCATGGAAGCTGCGCACGCCTACGCTGCTGCATGGCATATCAGGGCCCTCCTTCGAAGCTAGGCCTCACTTTGAGATTCCCTTTAGCTATAGAACAGAACAGGATGAGCTCGGACCGAGAAACTGGGATACCCTGTTTCTTCGTGAAACCTGTTTTTCCCTCTCACAGCCATGCCTGCCCGTGAGTATAAGGCTGACAACCACAGGGTTTTTAAGGGAGCTTCAAGACGCGTAAGAGGAGCTTTCAAGGTGGCAAAACAAGGCCAGTCCCATCAGGCACCATCTCCAGGCTGACACGCAGCATTAGTGTCTCTGGCTTCTGGCAGGTCAAAAGAGACCTAGCTACCTCCCTGGCTCTCCCCTGATTCAGCTTTTCTACACAGGGTGCTCTGTGTGTAGTGAACTGCCTAGACGAAAGAGTGCCCTAGGTCTCCTAGGGTCCTGTGCCTCTCCCAAAAGCCTGAAGTGTTCCACAGAAAACTGTGCTGAAGTGGAAGTTGCAATGCAAGCTGCCTTTAACCTTGAGATACGGTGACTTCAGGTATGAGGTCCTAGAAGGACTTGTAAGCAGAGAGTTTTTCTCAGTACAGCTCAGACTAGGGGAATGAGGACGACTTCCATGGTATGCTGCATTTTCTAGAATCGTGTTCATGAAACCTTTCTGTAGCTGGGGATACCTAGCTCCCCGAATGAAGCGTGCAGCGTGTTACCCTTCACTCCGCCTACCCAGGGGCACCCTGACAGGCCTACGCATCTGAGTGTGGCCCAGCAAGCCCAGGGAAGCCTTGGAGTACTCAGTGTCCTTGTACGGAACGAGTGCTGCCGCGAGGGGTCTAGGAGTCCTGAATACCTTACTAGCGTTCAACTAAAGCAAGAGAGCGACTAAGGCCTCATGGAAGCTGTTGCACGCCTACTCCGCTACATGGCATATCAGGGCCCTCCTTCGAAGCGAGGGCACACTTTGAGTTTCCCTTTAGCTATAAAACAAGACAGGATTAGCTCTGACTCAGAAACTGAAATACCCTGTCTCTTCGTGTAACCTCTTTTTCCCTCTCACAGCCATGCCTGCCGTGAGTATAAGCCTGACAACCACAGTGTTTTTAAGGGAGCTTCAAGGCGCATAAGAGGAGCTTTCAAGGTGGGAAAACAAGGCCAGTCCCATCAGGCACCATCTCCAGGTTGACACGCAGCGTAAGTGTCTCTGGCTTCTGGCAGGTCAAAAGAGACCTAGCTACCTCCCTGGCTCTTCCCTGATTCAACTTTTCTACATAAGGTGCTCTGCGTGGAGCGAACTGCTTAGATGAAAGACTGCCCTAGGACTCCTAGGGTCCTGTGCCTCTCCCAAAAGCCTGAAGTGTTACACACAAAACTGTGCTGTAGTGGAAGTTGCAATGCAAGCTGCCTTTTCTCCTTGAGATACGGTGACTTCAGGTATGAGGTCCTAGAAGGACTTGTAAGCAGAGAGTTTTTCTCAGTACCGCTCAGAGTAGGGCAACGAGGACGAATTTCATGGTATGCTGGACTTGCTAGGACCGTGTTCATGAAGCCGTTGGTGAGCTGGGGATATCTGGCTCGCCCAAGGAAGAGTGCAGCGTGTGACTCTTCCCTCGACCTACGCAGGGCCACCCTGAATGGCCTACGGGTCTGAGTGTGGCCCAGCAAGCCCAGGGGAGCCTGGGGGTACTCAGGGTCCCTGTACGGAAACGAGTGCTGCCGCGAGGGGTCTACGAGTCCTGAAAAGCTTACTAGCGTTCACCTAAAGCAGAAGAGCGACTAAGGCCTCATGGAAGCTGCTGCACGCCTACTCCGCTGCATGGCATATCAGGGCCCTCCTTCGAAGCTAGGCCTCACTTTGAGTTTCCCTTTAGCTAGAGAACAGGACAGGATGAGCTCTGAATCAGAAACTGGAATACGTGTTTCTTCGTGAAACCTCTTTTTCCCTCTCACAGCCATGCCTGTCGTGAGTATAAGCCCGACACCAACAGTGTTTTTCAGTGAGCTTCTAGGCGCATAAAGGGAGCTTTCATGATGGGACAGCAAGGCTAGCCCCATCACGTCCTGTTTCCAGATTGACACACAACATAAGTAGCTGTGCTTTCTAAGAGGTCAAAAGAGACCTAGCTACCTACTTGGCTCTTCCCAGAATCAATTTTTCTGCACAGGGTGTTGTACGTGTAGTGCAGTGCCTAGACAATAGACTGCCCTAGGTCTCTAAGAGCCCTGTGTATGTCCCAAAGCCTGAAGTGTTACAAAGAACACTGTGCTTTAGTGGAAGTTGGAATGCAAGCCGTCTTTCTCCTTGAGCTACGGTGACTTCAGGTATGAGGTCCTCGAAGGACTTCAAAGCAGAGAATTTTACTCAGTACAGCTGAGAATCGAGTGATGAGGCAGACTTCCATGGTTTGCTGGCCTTGCTAGACCGTGTCCCTGAGGCTGATGGTGAGCTGAGGAAATCTAGCTTTCCCAAGAAAGAGTGCAGTTTGTTATCTTTCACTCGGCCTAAAAAGGGGCACACTGAAGGGCCTACGGGTCTGAGTGTGGCCCAGCAAGCCTGGGGAGTCTTGGGGTACTCAGAATTCTTGTACGGAAATGGGTACTGACATGAGAGGGCCTGGAGTCCTGAGAAGATTAGTACCTTTAAACTAATGCAGAACTGCGACTAAGGCCTCAAGGAAAATGCTGCACAACTACCCTAGTGGAGGGCAAATCAGAGCCCTAGGTCGAGGGTAGGGCGCACGTTGAGATTCCCCTTCGCTCTAGTGCAGGGCAGGATATGCTCCCCACCAGGGCCTGGAAGCACCCTCTTTCTTTCGAGAAAACTCATTTTCTTCCAGAGCCATGCCTGGCGTGAGGACAAGTCCGACAATCACATTGTTTTTCAGGTAGCCTCAAGGCCGCATGAATGGAGCTTTCAAGAAGGGAAAACAAGGCTTGTCTCCTAAGGCCTCCATTTCCAGGTTGACACGCAGAAGAAGCATCTGTGGTTTCTAACAGGTCAAAAGAGACCTAGCTCCTCACTGGGTTCTTGGAGAATCAACTTTTCTATGCAGGGTGTTCTGCGTGTAGTGAACTGCCTCAATGAAAGAATTCCCTAGGTGTCCTGGGCTCCTGGGCATCTTCCAAAAGCCTGCGGCGTTCCACCAGAAAGTGTGCTCTAGTTGCACTTGGACCACAAGCCGACTTTCGCCTAGAGGTTGGTTGACTTCAGCTAGGAGCTGGTAGAAGGAATTGTAAGCAAAGAGCTTTCCTCAGTACAGCTCGGACTACTGTAAGCAGGCCGACTTGCATGGCATGCTGCACCTACTACAACCGTGTTCCTGAGGCTGTTGGTGAGCTGAGGAAATCGAGCTCCCCGAGGGAGCGTGCATCATGCTGCCCTTCAGTCGGCACAGACACGGGTACTCCGAAGGGCCTACGTGTCTGAATGTTGATCTTCAACTCAGGGGAGCCTGGGGGTTACTCAGGGTCTTTGTACGGAAACGGGTGCAGAGGCAAGGGAGCAGGAGTCCTGAGAAGATTAGTACCGTTAAACCAATGCAGAAGTGCGACTAAGGCCTCATGGAAGCTGCGCACGCCTACGCTGCTGCATGGCATATCAGGGCCCTCCTTCGAAGCTAGGCCTCACTTTGAGATTCCCTTTAGCTATAGAACAGAACAGGATGAGCTCGGACCGAGAAACTGGGATACCCTGTTTCTTCGTGAAACCTGTTTTTCCCTCTCACAGCCATGCCTGCCCGTGAGTATAAGGCTGACAACCACAGGGTTTTTAAGGGAGCTTCAAGACGCGTAAGAGGAGCTTTCAAGGTGGCAAAACAAGGCCAGTCCCATCAGGCACCATCTCCAGGCTGACACGCAGCATTAGTGTCTCTGGCTTCTGGCAGGTCAAAAGAGACCTAGCTACCTCCCTGGCTCTCCCCTGATTCAGCTTTTCTACACAGGGTGCTCTGTGTGTAGTGAACTGCCTAGACGAAAGAGTGCCCTAGGTCTCCTAGGGTCCTGTGCCTCTCCCAAAAGCCTGAAGTGTTCCACAGAAAACTGTGCTGAAGTGGAAGTTGCAATGCAAGCTGCCTTTAACCTTGAGATACGGTGACTTCAGGTATGAGGTCCTAGAAGGACTTGTAAGCAGAGAGTTTTTCTCAGTACAGCTCAGACTAGGGGAATGAGGACGACTTCCATGGTATGCTGCATTTTCTAGAATCGTGTTCATGAAACCTTTCTGTAGCTGGGGATACCTAGCTCCCCGAATGAAGCGTGCAGCGTGTTACCCTTCACTCCGCCTACCCAGGGGCACCCTGACAGGCCTACGCATCTGAGTGTGGCCCAGCAAGCCCAGGGAAGCCTTGGAGTACTCAGTGTCCTTGTACGGAACGAGTGCTGCCGCGAGGGGTCTAGGAGTCCTGAATACCTTACTAGCGTTCAACTAAAGCAAGAGAGCGACTAAGGCCTCATGGAAGCTGTTGCACGCCTACTCCGCTACATGGCATATCAGGGCCCTCCTTCGAAGCGAGGGCACACTTTGAGTTTCCCTTTAGCTATAAAACAAGACAGGATTAGCTCTGACTCAGAAACTGAAATACCCTGTCTCTTCGTGTAACCTCTTTTTCCCTCTCACAGCCATGCCTGCCGTGAGTATAAGCCTGACAACCACAGTGTTTTTAAGGGAGCTTCAAGGCGCATAAGAGGAGCTTTCAAGGTGGGAAAACAAGGCCAGTCCCATCAGGCACCATCTCCAGGTTGACACGCAGCGTAAGTGTCTCTGGCTTCTGGCAGGTCAAAAGAGACCTAGCTACCTCCCTGGCTCTTCCCTGATTCAACTTTTCTACATAAGGTGCTCTGCGTGGAGCGAACTGCTTAGATGAAAGACTGCCCTAGGACTCCTAGGGTCCTGTGCCTCTCCCAAAAGCCTGAAGTGTTACACACAAAACTGTGCTGTAGTGGAAGTTGCAATGCAAGCTGCCTTTTCTCCTTGAGATACGGTGACTTCAGGTATGAGGTCCTAGAAGGACTTGTAAGCAGAGAGTTTTTCTCAGTACCGCTCAGAGTAGGGCAACGAGGACGAATTTCATGGTATGCTGGACTTGCTAGGACCGTGTTCATGAAGCCGTTGGTGAGCTGGGGATATCTGGCTCGCCCAAGGAAGAGTGCAGCGTGTGACTCTTCCCTCGACCTACGCAGGGCCACCCTGAATGGCCTACGGGTCTGAGTGTGGCCCAGCAAGCCCAGGGGAGCCTGGGGGTACTCAGGGTCCCTGTACGGAAACGAGTGCTGCCGCGAGGGGTCTACGAGTCCTGAAAAGCTTACTAGCGTTCACCTAAAGCAGAAGAGCGACTAAGGCCTCATGGAAGCTGCTGCACGCCTACTCCGCTGCATGGCATATCAGGGCCCTCCTTCGAAGCTAGGCCTCACTTTGAGTTTCCCTTTAGCTAGAGAACAGGACAGGATGAGCTCTGAATCAGAAACTGGAATACGTGTTTCTTCGTGAAACCTCTTTTTCCCTCTCACAGCCATGCCTGTCGTGAGTATAAGCCCGACACCAACAGTGTTTTTCAGTGAGCTTCTAGGCGCATAAAGGGAGCTTTCATGATGGGACAGCAAGGCTAGCCCCATCACGTCCTGTTTCCAGATTGACACACAACATAAGTAGCTGTGCTTTCTAAGAGGTCAAAAGAGACCTAGCTACCTACTTGGCTCTTCCCAGAATCAATTTTTCTGCACAGGGTGTTGTACGTGTAGTGCAGTGCCTAGACAATAGACTGCCCTAGGTCTCTAAGAGCCCTGTGTATGTCCCAAAGCCTGAAGTGTTACAAAGAACACTGTGCTTTAGTGGAAGTTGGAATGCAAGCCGTCTTTCTCCTTGAGCTACGGTGACTTCAGGTATGAGGTCCTCGAAGGACTTCAAAGCAGAGAATTTTACTCAGTACAGCTGAGAATCGAGTGATGAGGCAGACTTCCATGGTTTGCTGGCCTTGCTAGACCGTGTCCCTGAGGCTGATGGTGAGCTGAGGAAATCTAGCTTTCCCAAGAAAGAGTGCAGTTTGTTATCTTTCACTCGGCCTAAAAAGGGGCACACTGAAGGGCCTACGGGTCTGAGTGTGGCCCAGCAAGCCTGGGGAGTCTTGGGGTACTCAGAGTTCTTGTACGGAAATGGGTACTGACATGAGCGGGCCTGGAGTCCTGAGAAGATTAGTACCTTTAAACTAATGCAGAACTGCGACTAAGGCCTCAAGGAAAATGCTGCACAACTACCCTAGTGGAGGGCAAATCAGAGCCCTAGGTCGAGGGTAGGGCGCACGTTGAGATTCCCCTTCGCTCTAGTGCAGGGCAGGATATGCTCCCCACCAGGGCCTGGAAGCACCCTCTTTCTTTCGAGAAAACTCATTTTCTTCCAGAGCCATGCCTGGCGTGAGGACAAGTCCGACAATCACAGTGTTTTTCAGGTAGCCTCAAGGCCGCATGAATGGAGCTTTCAAGAAGGGAAAACAAGGCTTGTCTCCTAAGGCCTCCATTTCCAGGTTGACACGCAGAAGAAGCATCTGTGGTTTCTAACAGGTCAAAAGAGACCTAGCTCCTCACTGGGTTCTTGGAGAATCAACTTTTCTATGCAGGGTGTTCTGCGTGTAGTGAACTGCCTCAATGAAAGAATTCCCTAGGTGTCCTGGGCTCCTGGGCATCTTCCAAAAGCCTGCGGCGTTCCACCAGAAAGTGTGCTCTAGTTGCACTTGGACCACAAGCCGACTTTCGCCTAGAGGTTGGTTGACTTCAGCTAGGAGCTGGTAGAAGGAATTGTAAGCAAAGAGCTTTCCTCAGTACAGCTCGGACTACTGTAAGCAGGCCGACTTGCATGGCATGCTGCACCTACTACAACCGTGTTCCTGAGGCTGTTGGTGAGCTGAGGAAATCGAGCTCCCCGAGGGAGCGTGCATCATGCTGCCCTTCAGTCGGCACAGACACGGGTACTCCGAAGGGCCTACGTGTCTGAATGTTGATCTTCAACTCAGGGGAGCCTGGGGGTTACTCAGGGTCTTTGTACGGAAACGGGTGCAGAGGCAAGGGAGCAGGAGTCCTGAGAAGATTAGTACCGTTAAACCAATGCAGAAGTGCGACTAAGGCCTCATGGAAGCTGCGCACGCCTACGCTGCTGCATGGCATATCAGGGCCCTCCTTCGAAGCTAGGCCTCACTTTGAGATTCCCTTTAGCTATAGAACAGAACAGGATGAGCTCGGACCGAGAAACTGGGATACCCTGTTTCTTCGTGAAACCTGTTTTTCCCTCTCACAGCCATGCCTGCCCGTGAGTATAAGGCTGACAACCACAGGGTTTTTAAGGGAGCTTCAAGACGCGTAAGAGGAGCTTTCAAGGTGGCAAAACAAGGCCAGTCCCATCAGGCACCATCTCCAGGCTGACACGCAGCATTAGTGTCTCTGGCTTCTGGCAGGTCAAAAGAGACCTAGCTACCTCCCTGGCTCTCCCCTGATTCAGCTTTTCTACACAGGGTGCTCTGTGTGTAGTGAACTGCCTAGACGAAAGAGTGCCCTAGGTCTCCTAGGGTCCTGTGCCTCTCCCAAAAGCCTGAAGTGTTCCACAGAAAACTGTGCTGAAGTGGAAGTTGCAATGCAAGCTGCCTTTAACCTTGAGATACGGTGACTTCAGGTATGAGGTCCTAGAAGGACTTGTAAGCAGAGAGTTTTTCTCAGTACAGCTCAGACTAGGGGAATGAGGACGACTTCCATGGTATGCTGCATTTTCTAGAATCGTGTTCATGAAACCTTTCTGTAGCTGGGGATACCTAGCTCCCCGAATGAAGCGTGCAGCGTGTTACCCTTCACTCCGCCTACCCAGGGGCACCCTGACAGGCCTACGCATCTGAGTGTGGCCCAGCAAGCCCAGGGAAGCCTTGGAGTACTCAGTGTCCTTGTACGGAACGAGTGCTGCCGCGAGGGGTCTAGGAGTCCTGAATACCTTACTAGCGTTCAACTAAAGCAAGAGAGCGACTAAGGCCTCATGGAAGCTGTTGCACGCCTACTCCGCTACATGGCATATCAGGGCCCTCCTTCGAAGCGAGGGCACACTTTGAGTTTCCCTTTAGCTATAAAACAAGACAGGATTAGCTCTGACTCAGAAACTGAAATACCCTGTCTCTTCGTGTAACCTCTTTTTCCCTCTCACAGCCATGCCTGCCGTGAGTATAAGCCTGACAACCACAGTGTTTTTAAGGGAGCTTCAAGGCGCATAAGAGGAGCTTTCAAGGTGGGAAAACAAGGCCAGTCCCATCAGGCACCATCTCCAGGTTGACACGCAGCGTAAGTGTCTCTGGCTTCTGGCAGGTCAAAAGAGACCTAGCTACCTCCCTGGCTCTTCCCTGATTCAACTTTTCTACATAAGGTGCTCTGCGTGGAGCGAACTGCTTAGATGAAAGACTGCCCTAGGACTCCTAGGGTCCTGTGCCTCTCCCAAAAGCCTGAAGTGTTACACACAAAACTGTGCTGTAGTGGAAGTTGCAATGCAAGCTGCCTTTTCTCCTTGAGATACGGTGACTTCAGGTATGAGGTCCTAGAAGGACTTGTAAGCAGAGAGTTTTTCTCAGTACCGCTCAGAGTAGGGCAACGAGGACGAATTTCATGGTATGCTGGACTTGCTAGGACCGTGTTCATGAAGCCGTTGGTGAGCTGGGGATATCTGGCTCGCCCAAGGAAGAGTGCAGCGTGTGACTCTTCCCTCGACCTACGCAGGGCCACCCTGAATGGCCTACGGGTCTGAGTGTGGCCCAGCAAGCCCAGGGGAGCCTGGGGGTACTCAGAGTCCCTGTACGGAAACGAGTGCTGCCGCGAGGGGTCTACGAGTCCTGAAAAGCTTACTAGCGTTCACCTAAAGCAGAAGAGCGACTAAGGCCTCATGGAAGCTGCTGCACGCCTACTCCGCTGCATGGCATATCAGGGCCCTCCTTCGAAGCTAGGCCTCACTTTGAGTTTCCCTTTAGCTAGAGAACAGGACAGGATGAGCTCTGAATCAGAAACTGGAATACGTGTTTCTTCGTGAAACCTCTTTTTCCCTCTCACAGCCATGCCTGTCGTGAGTATAAGCCCGACACCAACAGTGTTTTTCAGTGAGCTTCTAGGCGCATAAAGGGAGCTTTCATGATGGGACAGCAAGGCTAGCCCCATCACGTCCTGTTTCCAGATTGACACACAACATAAGTAGCTGTGCTTTCTAAGAGGTCAAAAGAGACCTAGCTACCTACTTGGCTCTTCCCAGAATCAATTTTTCTGCACAGGGTGTTGTACGTGTAGTGCAGTGCCTAGACAATAGACTGCCCTAGGTCTCTAAGAGCCCTGTGTATGTCCCAAAGCCTGAAGTGTTACAAAGAACACTGTGCTTTAGTGGAAGTTGGAATGCAAGCCGTCTTTCTCCTTGAGCTACGGTGACTTCAGGTATGAGGTCCTCGAAGGACTTCAAAGCAGAGAATTTTACTCAGTACAGCTGAGAATCGAGTGATGAGGCAGACTTCCATGGTTTGCTGGCCTTGCTAGACCGTGTCCCTGAGGCTGATGGTGAGCTGAGGAAATCTAGCTTTCCCAAGAAAGAGTGCAGTTTGTTATCTTTCACTCGGCCTAAAAAGGGGCACACTGAAGGGCCTACGGGTCTGAGTGTGGCCCAGCAAGCCTGGGGAGTCTTGGGGTACTCAGAGTTCTTGTACGGAAATGGGTACTGACATGAGCGGGCCTGGAGTCCTGAGAAGATTAGTACCTTTAAACTAATGCAGAACTGCGACTAAGGCCTCAAGGAAAATGCTGCACAACTACCCTAGTGGAGGGCAAATCAGAGCCCTAGGTCGAGGGTAGGGCGCACGTTGAGATTCCCCTTCGCTCTAGTGCAGGGCAGGATATGCTCCCCACCAGGGCCTGGAAGCACCCTCTTTCTTTCGAGAAAACTCATTTTCTTCCAGAGCCATGCCTGGCGTGAGGACAAGTCCGACAATCACAGTGTTTTTCAGGTAGCCTCAAGGCCGCATGAATGGAGCTTTCAAGAAGGGAAAACAAGGCTTGTCTCCTAAGGCCTCCATTTCCAGGTTGACACGCAGAAGAAGCATCTGTGGTTTCTAACAGGTCAAAAGAGACCTAGCTCCTCACTGGGTTCTTGGAGAATCAACTTTTCTATGCAGGG